>NC_061109.1:15043851-15068076 GCF_015104395.2 Macrobrachium nipponense | reverse complement strand
AAGAAATCCCCTCAATCTTAGGCTAAAGTCCGTGATTGTAGGACAGAGATACAGTTAGTCAGTCAATCCCGCAGGAGAGACGTAACCGTCAGCACAGAGATACGGTTAGTCAGTCAATCCCGCAGGAGAGAGAGACGTAACCTACCGCGCATGACAGCGCACGATCTGTCACTGAATACTGGCTCGGTTGGACTGGAGGACAGACAGCGTGACAGCAGCAGCAAGCAGCTTACGAACGTCGTCTCTAACTTTATGTCTGGGTTGCCAGCTACCCTATTCTACGAAGAAATAGGTCCGTTATTTTTTGAGCAGAAAGACTCTCAAGCTGGTATATTTAAGCGAAACAGAAAACGCTAAATATATAGATGCGTTTGTGTCGTCAGAACACTACCAT
Organism: Macrobrachium nipponense; assembly: GCF_015104395.2. NCBI lineage: Eukaryota > Metazoa > Arthropoda > Malacostraca > Decapoda > Palaemonidae > Macrobrachium > Macrobrachium nipponense. The sequence continues at coordinate 15,067,682 of NC_061109.1, read as the reverse complement.
ACAACGGTAAAAGATAAATCGGAAACTCCTGTTAGGCTGCAGGGAGTAACGATTAAATGTCTTAAAATAGACAACAGACCTCTCGGTTGCCATCCGAAGAGGTAACTACAGCAAGCGTATAGACTTGAACCAACCAGAAGTAAAATAACGCAAGGCAAAAAATGAAAATTATATCACAATAAAAGTTTGTTCCTACTTACCTGGCAGACATATATATAGCTGAATTCGGAATACAGCTACATACATATCTGACAGGCAAGTTTCATGAACAAAACTTAAGAGAATCGAAGCAGTCGAAGCAGTCAGCTCAAGCTTCTTATGTTATTGGACATAAGCGTTCATTGACGTAGTCTACAAGTCTATTTCTTGTACGAGTCTGCGAATGACGAATGAGAGCTCTTCCGAATCTTGTCGATAAGAGCTTATTCGCTTACGCAATATCAAGTTAATGAGATGTTGTCATGAGAACTAACCCATTTACGGACAAAGAGATTATTTTGTCAAAGAGGGGATACCCACTTACTTGACAAAACGAAAGTATATTGTCAATGGGGGAAAGTCACTGAATTGACAAAACGTAATCCAGGGAGTCGAGCATTTAATTTTTCCGATTCCCGTCTCAAACGAGGAAGGGGCAAGAATCCTGTTAAGAGACTGGGCTTTTACGGCAAGTAGGACGACGATGTTCAATCGGCAGCGTAGTCCCGACTAGAAACTAACAAAATCTATCATCTGAAAAACCCTTTCAGATGGGCTAAAAAGCTTGGAAAATTATCCTAGGGAAGAGGAAGAAACTCTCCAACCAGCTCCTCTCCCGTATCACAACTAATGCCTGCTAAAGCTTAAAATTATTGGCAGTATGGCAAAGGAAGTCCTGTCTTGCGCTTTCCTGAAGAGCGTCCTTTTGATGAGTGCCTTTGCAAGAATCCTACTGAACGTTGCCGAGAGTCCTGACGTGCAGGACATCGAGCCTTACATAACCCGTAACTGCCTTAGCGCAAAGTCTTGACTGCGGTAGTGGCAACTTAAATTTATTTGCAGAATGGCAAAGGTGCGGTAGAGCAAACGAGATCTTCCTTAACTCCATCCACCTATGCGAAAAGCAATATTAATTGACAGAGACCTCTTGAATTCACGAAACCCGATGTCTTGCTGGGTTTCGAAGAAGAAGTTGTCTGTTCACTTTAAGCTTCATCCGAAGCACTGCCTACTTCACATTCTTTGCAGGTGAGGTAGAAGGTATCACCGAAGGTAGAGGTAAAAATTCTTTAGGCCCAAATCTGAAACAAGAGCTTGAAGAGTTCAACAGAAACGTTCAGCCAGGCGCACACTGGAGTGCGCTGGTGCACGCTCGGTGCACGCTCGGCGTCCATGGAGCTGGAGCGCTCGGCGTCCACTGGAGCGCGCTCGTCGGTCCTGGAGCACGCTCGGCGTCCACTGGCGCGCACGGAGCGCTTGGCGTGCACTCGCGCGCGCCTGGAGTCCACTCCGAGCGTCCCAGGCGTCCGCTCTCAAAACCCCCCCCAAGCTTCCTGCTACTATGACTTCTTTTACGTATTTCTCGGTGGAAAGCGGACACGAGTTCAGGCGACGTTCGCCTTCTTACTTCTCACTGAAACGCATAAACGAGAGAGAGAGAGCGTGAAGCGTCCTCTTCTATAAAGCTTCTATTTAGAGGGCGCGAGTCCTTCCGAAAGCTCCAACCCCTGCACGGAGAGGACGCTTCGGAGGACGAGAAGCAAACTTTCAGGATTCGTGCACGCGCACGCACTTTGGCAGTCTGGGGATTTCATCAGTAACTGCGAAGGCACGCCAGATCGGTGGGGGTTCCTTGTAACCCTCCTTCGGCTCTTTCGACATGCTCCTCCGGGTCCCCAGGTCCTGGGAGTCAAGCAGAGGTCCAGGCCTAGAGGCGAAACGAGGCCGATCTGACGCACCCTCCACTACAACAAGGGGTATCACTGCACTTCTGCACTTCACTTTTACTCTCTAAAGCAAGCACTTTCGATTCTAAGTTACGAATCGAAAGAGATAAGAGAAAGGGCAATTCCTCTACAGACACTGCTTAGGGCCCGAAGGCAATACTGCAGGGTTAGGAGTAACAATTACAGAAGTAGCACTTCACGCAATGAAGAAGAGCGAGCACCTCTCGTAGGACATATTCATAGCCCGTAGGCCATACTACGGGTTAGGAAAAAATAAAAGTTACAGGAAGGTTAGCAGGTTCCACTCACCCTGACTTTTGTTACATGATTAAGTGCGTCACTACGAAATCTACGTCTTCCTTACGGACGGAATTAGACATGTTTACTGATTAATTGCGTACATACGAATCATACGTCTTCCTTACGGAATAGACAAAGTCTCACACTCCTTACATGACAAATCTCAACAAAGAAGGAAGACCATACCCCGGGTCGTACTACCAAGTGCGGATCTACCGAAGCTTTCGGCGGTAGCCACCACCCTATCTTTGCAGACAACCCCGTCTGAAACTAGCCTAACTAGATTCAGATATTTTAAGCAAAAATGAATCAAATTCAAATCAATTTAAGATAACGTATGCCTAGCCACAAATCCAAGTAAATAAATCAAAAGACAATTAGGATACTTAGGGCAATGAAGTTTCCAAAATCCTAAGACGGAGGTACTGAAAACAGGTGTTTTCAGCACCGGCGACAGAAAAATTATGAATAGAAAATGGGAATGGTTCCTGATACCCGCCTCCCAGCGGCGGGAATGGGTACTAACCACCTGGCCGACCACTGCGTGTGTCGGAAGTTTTTAAAATTCTGTCGGACTTCAGAAAATACAGCTATATATATATCTGACAGGTAAGTTTCATGAACAAACTATCATTTATAGTTCTCCAATTAAAGTCAATAATACAGTCATCACTACATATAGATAAATCAATTGCTGATAATGTGCCTGTTTGAACATGAAAATGCGTAGACTCCCCAGAGTTGAGGATCCCAACATTTTCATCTTCTATGATGGAACCTAAACACCTTCCTCTTTGATTGGTGATGATGTCACCCCAAAGAGGATTTCTGCTATTCATATCTCCCAAAATAACAAAAGGGCGTGGTAACTGTTGAATGAGAGATTTAAATTCATTGATGGGGAAGGCTTCATTAGGTGGTAGATAAAGAGAGCATATTGTATATTTTCTTTGCAAATGGATCTGCACACCTATCACTTGCAATGCTGATTGGATACTAATAGGATTTTGTGGGGTGTCATTTCGAACATACAAAGCGACACCACCATGGCTTCCAATATTCAAATTATAGGTGGAGTGATAGGATGTATACTCTCGTGGGCTGGGGACATATTATACAAATCATTGTCTCCTGCAGAGCTATACAAACAGGAGACACTTCTGATATGAGCAGCCTTAATTCTTCATTTAGCTCTTAATCCTGACAGTTCCACTGTAGAAAATGAATGAATTTACTCCCTTTAGAGGCTGTTAATTAGAGCCTCTTTTAAGAGCTTTCAGCTTACTGACTTGCTCCTTATTTCTGGAAGGAGACCGATTATTTATGGCTGCCTTCCTTTTCAGAGGGTTATCGGTCTCAGGAACACCAGACAAAGCTGATGCGGCCTGAGGAGGGGTGTGAAGGTTGGACATTGGTGCATTCTCCAAAGGATCAGAAGCACCATTTGCAGCTGGTACAGCTCCAGTGAGGTGGAAGTGCCAGGTACACCTGGCACAGCCTCCAGAGAGGCAGGAGTCCCAGAAATCATTGGTTTCTGCTTCCATAGAAGCAGAGTGCCAGAAACCACTAGGCCCATACCATCCAAAGAGGCGGAGTGCCAGAATCAACTGGCACTGCCTCCGAAGAGGCAGGGGTGCCAGGAATTACTGGCACTGCCTGAGAAGAGGCAGGGGCGCCAGGAATTACTGGCACGGCCTCCAAAGAGGCAGGTGCGCCAGGAGTCACTGGCGTAGCCTCCGAAGAGGTATGAGCGCCAGCAATCACTGGCGCTGCCTCCAAAGAGGCACGAGTACAGGTCGTAACTGGTGTTTTATTAACATTAGTTTTGGTGACATTGATATTTCTTCTTCGGTTGGCAGCAACACTGGAAAAAGATATTCCTGGTCTAATGTACTGACTCAACACTCTCTCTTTTGCCTCTCCAAATGTGATACGTTCGGTCACCCTTAATGTCGAATTTCTTTTCCATGATGTACACATCGCAATAAGTGAAGATGATGGATGATTTTCTCCACAATGCACATATCTGGCCTCCTTATTACATATGCCATGCTCTGGCTCACTGCATTTAAACACAAGTAGCAGGCTTGCCTTGTAATTTCAGTCTGCATGACCCTAACATGTGTCCAAATTCTTGACAATAAAAACATCTCCTCTGTCTTGGGATATACTGTTTAACCTTAAAACGTAACCAGGCTGCTTTCACTATACTAGGCAATCGGGTGGAATTGAAAGTAACAATTAAATTGGGAAGTGGGACTAGGACTCCATTTATCATCTTCTTCATTCTTTCAATTCTTATTACCCCTTGATCCCTTAATTCCTCTAAGAGCCATTCCTCAGAGTAAGTCACAAGCTGGGGTGCATATATTATGCCCTTGGAGTAATTCCAAAAAGCATGTACTGCACACTCTACTTTAACTCCTCCAAGGTGAGATAATGTTTTTAACTGTTCACTTTCCTTTGCTGAGGCAGATTCCACTGTCAGCTTTCCTCGCCCCTCAGAAGAAATCTTAGGCTCTCGGCCACAGCACCTGACAATATCTTTATATACATTAAAAATGTCACAATCAGAGTCTTCCAAATTAAAAGTCAAATATTATCATAAGAGTTTTCAAACATTCCGGGTCCTATTTTCTGTAACTATATTTTACTAAATTTCCCCTTACTCCGTACTGGAGCATAGGGTTTCAGTGTGATTACACTGGAAGGTTTTTTTGAGTTTTCCAGAGGAAGGTTGCCAGTGGAGGTTCCTGCAGTCATCAACTGTGCCAATTCATTACCATCAAAGGGTCCAGGGGTACTTGATTCTTTATTTGTATTATTCATAAAGATCAAAGTATTGGTAAAAAAAGAAGAAAAAAAAAACGATAAATAAACCTGAAAACCTTAAAAGGACATCATCAGCCTTTCATGAAGTTTATTCTTCCACTAACGGCACAAGTGAGAACCGACTCCCAAATGTCCGCGTCCCTACCCTACCCCACAGGGGATGGCACAACATGATTAGAGTGGCCCAAGTGTAAGCCAAACCCGCTTGAAAGGACAGAGTATTACCAGAATACAATCATCCCCACCCTAATCACATTATGGGCAAACCGGACAGAATGCCGAGAGTCCTATCCGCAGAACTAGACCCCCCTGGAATCCGTGGTCCAGCCCTGCAAAATAGTTCCGCCTGATATCACTCAGGTCCGAACATTATCGGACAGTTGATGGTCCTGCCACAGTTCCCACTATTTAGCTTCAGATATAAAACCCAGTCCCAGCTATGATATCTTTTCTCTTTACCAGGTCCAGTAAATTTTATCAAAGGTGGAAATTTCCACAATTAATCCAAAGGCGAAAAAAAAAAAAAAAAAAAAAAAATTACATGAAGGAAAAGGATGTAGTAAGAATGAAAATATTGCAGAAAGAAGGAAAAGTTCTAATTTAGTTGGATCAGCAGCTGAGCCCCAAGGACCAGTGAAAAAGGAACCCACCAGGCATCACGGCACAGCTGCTGGTCCCTAAGCCCCCTACCCACGCCAAGGGGTCAGCATCTAGGGGGGCCCACTCGTGCACCTGCCGAGTCAACTGGTACAACGGGAGACACACTAGGCCCCCCTGTTTGTTGACGTAAGCCACCACCGTGGTGTAGTCGCACATCAACACCACTGAGTGTCCCATCAAGCAGACCTGAAACTCTTGGAGCGCGAGAAACGCTGCCTTGAGTTCCAGTACATTGATGTGAAGGTGCTTGTCGTGCTCGTCCCACACTCCTGAAGTCAGCAACTCCTCCAGGTGTGCGCCCCACCCCTCGGTCGATGCGTCTGAGAACAGCTGCATCTCTGGGGGGGGAGTGCGTAGAAGCACTCCCTTTAAGAGGTTCCTGTCGTCCAGCCACCAGGCTAGGTCCTGCCTCACCTCCGGTGTCAGCGACACTGGAAAGCTCGGGGGATCCGTTGTCTGTGACCAACTCTCCTTTAGTCTCCACTGAAGAGACCGCAGGTGAAGACGCCCATGAGGGACTAACTTCTCAAGTGACGACAGGTGTCCGATCACGACTTGCCATCGCTGAGCTGCCTGTTCCTGCCGAGACAGGAACTGGTTGGCTGCCTCCCTGAATCTGCTGATCCGCGAGTCTGCGGGGAAGACTCGCCCTGCTACCGTGTCGATCAGCATACCCAGGTACTTCATCCTCTACTTGGGTTCGAGATCGGACTTCTCGAAGTTCACCACGATCCCCAGATCGCAACAGAACTCGAGTAGCCGATCCCTGTCCTGCAGCAACTGCGAGCGGCAGCTCGCCAGGACTAGCCAATCGTCGAGATACCTCATCAGACGTATCCCGTGCGAATGGGCCCAAGCAGACACCAGAGTGAACACTCGTGTGAACACCTGTGGGGCGGTTGAGAGACCGAAGCAAAGTGCCCTGAATTGGTACACCGTCCCGTCGAGGATGAAGCGGAGGTACTTTCTGGAGGACTGATGGATGGGTATTTGGAAATACGCATCCTTCAGGTCCACTGAATGCATGAAATCGTTCTCCCTGATGGAGTCGAGCACGGAACGTGCCGTCTCCATCGTGAACCGGATCTGGCAAACGAACCGGTTCAGGTGAGAGAGATCTATCACCGGGCGCCAGCCCCCCGTAGACTTTTCCACCAGGAAAAGACGACTAGAAGCCCGGTGACAGATCCGTGACGATCTCTACAGCTCGTTTGCTCAGCATGATCTGGATCTCCTGTCTTAATGCTACGTCCTTCGAAGAGCCTGGAACGTATGATTGCTGTTGGACCGGGTTGGAGGTGAGGGGTGGCCGAGATTCGAAGGGTAATAGATATCCCTCCAGAAGGACATCTACTATCCAGGTCTCGGCGCCGTAGCGCTGCCAAGTTGCCCAATGGCTGGCCAGGCACCCCCCCACTTCCGGCAGCAGGTGAGGGGGAACGCCGTCCCTAGCGTTTCCCCCCTTTCTTCGACTTCTTCCCAGACCCTTCCTCGCCGAGGAAGGAAGGCTGGGAGGAGGCTGGTTACGGCCCCCATTGGCAGAAGACGAAGAAGACAGTCTTTCCACGGGGCTTCGACGAGGCTACCGTCTTAGCTACCGAGGAAGCGCTAGCCGAGCTCTTTGGCTTGGCCGCAGTTCGAGGCTGCCCAGAAGCCTTCAAAACTGCCTGGTGTACCAGACGGTCACTGTCATCAGTGCACCGTCTGTCCACAGCAGCGTCCACCATCTCTCCTGGGAAGAGAGATGAGGAACTCCGTAAAGGTCCATTACAAAGCCCTAATGCCGCCTCACGCCCAGCCGCCCTGGATACTCGTGTAAGGACAGCGTCCCTACGTTGGAGTACCAGGTTGGCCCACAGGTTTACCGTCTGGTGGGCTAGGAAGGAGATGGCTCTTCCCCCAGACTGGCAAAGCCTCCTGAAGGCCGAGTCTTCTTCGGGAGAGATTCCTCCGGAGTTGGCTGCGACCTTAGACACTGTGAGGGACCACAGGTCTATCCAGGAGACGGCCTGGAAAGCCGCCATGGCAGTGGATTCCAGGCCAAGTGCCTCTTTCTGCGAGAACCATAAGTTCTCTGACAGGAGCTGCTGCAGACACCCCCGGTGTTAGCCTGGCTAATTCCGGGTTTACCTGTTTGGGCGGCATCGGGTCTTCAGACGGCACGTGGAATCGCCGCTGTCGCAGTAGAGGAGGCGGAAGTAGCTTGCTTGACCTGCCTGACCTGAGAGAGCCGTCTTGCCCGGAGACAAGAGACTCAACCTGGTCCAGAACCGAGTCGGCGAGCTCCGATCGCGGCAATCCCACCGTCGGTCTGGGTTCCCTCTTCGGGCCCCAGAACAACTCGAGCCAGGACGTGGGCTCGGAAGGTGGGAGTGGCGACCCTTCCCCGAGGTCGTTGTGCTGACGAATCAGCGCAATAACCTCGGCAAAGTTCCTCTGGATCTCTGGAGTCACTGCCTCCTGAGGAGTAGGACCGTCCAGACCCTCGAACAGGAGCACCTCCCGAGACCCTCCCCCCTCGAGGGGGGAACAGCGACAGACCCCTTTCGGTCTCCTCCAGCCACTTGCGCATACGTCCTGGTCGGTCCTAGAACCGTGCCTGGCACGTAGGGCGTCGTGGTGGGATCATGAGGGGCGCACCCCTCACGATCACTCCTCAATACCTCGCTCCTCCCGGTGTAGCCCGAGGAGGTTGAAGGTATGGGAGAGGCAGACCTGACGCTCCCCCCTTGCTCGCTGGCAGAACCAGCAGGCTTGGAGGGCTGCAGGCGATCGTCAACCCGCGGTGGTGATCGAGCTGCAGGCCTGGTCGAACCGTCTCGCTGTGGAGAACGGCTGGACTGAGCACAGCGGCCCCGATCTCGAGTGTCAGAAGAGCTGGTGCTGGTTGCCGTACCCGATCGCTCTCTGTGAGAGCGACGGTCAGGCAACCTGCAGGCTCCACTGTCACGGTGAGACCGATGCTTGTCCTCACGGCACATCACGTCCGGCGAACGGGGGGACCTCTTCCCAGCCTCAGCCCGTGGCCGGTCGTGGACCGTCACGTCAGTGCTGGGAACCTGACGCTGAGCGGGCTCAGAGGTCTGGTTCCTGGCTGCACGATCGCTGGTAGGCGACTGTACACTCGGTACCTCTCGCGAACGAGAGGCCGAGACAGAACCTGATGCAGTGGCAGAGCCTCTGACACCAGGCGAGGAAGTGCCGGTGTTAGCCGACACCCCTCTGGTCCCCGTAGTCTTCTTCCTTACGGAAGAAGAGACTGAGGACCAGCGGAAGAAACCCCCGTCTCACCGGAGCGAGACGGGCCCTTAGAAGCTCCCGAAGGAGACTTCTTAGGGGGGGAGGAGGCAACCTTCTTCTTCTTAGGCTGTGAAGCCTTAGAAGATTAAGGGGGAGAGGCGGCAGACGACGACAACGACGAAGAAGACGACGAAGACGACGACGACACCTTCCTCCTCTCCTCTTCTTCTTCGTCAGCTTCCTCAGGACCGATGTCAAGTCAGCCATCCAGGGCGGAGCCGGGGCTGCTGTTGCCGAAGCAACAGGGCCCAGACGCACCTGTCCAGACAGACCGACATCGGGAGCAGCGGCGCCACGAACAGGAACGACATCAGCAGGTGCAGGCATCTCAGGTACAGCAGGAACAGAGACGGCAGGAACGGCAGCAGTGGTCGGCAACATCTCATCACTCGTCAGCGGCTGGGCAGGTACGGCAGGAGGTACAGACAAGCCAGGATGACGGACCAGCGTCACCGACATCCTTGGCATCGGCGGGAGGTCCAGGGGCGAGCTCTTCGGACACACGAAGTCTGGTCGAGGCAGCACGGCAAACCCGGGTGGCAGTGGCATCACACTCCCCCGTGGCGCGGCAATCGGCCCCTGCACCGATGAAGTTGGTGTTACAGACACCGCATGCGGGGAATACACCAGATGAGGAGGAGAAGCATAGCCAGGGGTTGACAAGGTCGTGGTAGTGGTGGTCACCGTGGCATGCGTGACCGCAACAGAGCCAGCTAGATGGTAGAGCAGCCCCTGGACACTTGGCACACCCTGCAAGCCCAACGATGCCCACACCTGTCCAAGGTCGTCCCTCGCAGCAGCAGCACCTGAGGAAGCAAAGGTCGGGTGGTTAGCAGGAGCCTCTACCCGTCCGCGCGGAGTAGACGAACGGATAGAGGACCCAGAATACAGCTCTACGTCAGGGTACCTAGCGCCCTCCTCCACACTCGAAAGATCGGGTGAGGAGAAGGACCTGGAAACCCCCCCCCGCAGGGGAAGACGCCAACCGTGGGAGCTGAGCCGGGGGCAGGAAAGAAGATGAAGTGTCCATAACCAAAGGAGTCGCGGGAGAGCTCTCCGACGACTCCTTTGCCAGCCTTCGCTTCTTCCTACCCTCGTACAAGCCCCACTGCGCCTCCGACCAAGATACACATACATCACAAGGCTCGGCGCGGGTACACTCACGCCCCCGACACCGAGCACATAACACATGAGGATCGATTTCAGGGAAGGAGCGGAACTTACCGCATTTACGCCCCTCAGTTCCCGGGCACAATCGCCGGATGGTAGCAGGGCGCGGAGAATCCATTATCGATCACAGTTGAATTATTCACTTGAATAAATGAAAAAACAAGGGAAATGATTGTATACTTACAATAAATCTTTCACAGATAAAGAGAAACACAACCATACAAGCAAGGAAAGCAAACGACGAAGAAGCGGGCAGAGAGCGCAGAACACACGTCCACTCGCTGTGAGGCCGAAAGCAAAAGTGATTGTTTACCTCCCAGTCGCGCGCCGCCTGTCGGACAAGCAGTTAACTACCGAACCCCTTGTTCGAAAGCTTACGACCTATCCAGCTGCCGCTAGTAACCTTCCTATTGTAAAAGGACCGAAGGTTTGTATGCCGTGTCGGAACAATTCTAACTTTGGAGAAAATACTTACTTCGAAAGGAGAGTAAAGGTCTTTAGCTCCATCTCTCACCAACAAGTTGCGACTGATGCCCATCTCCGGTGTCAGGAAGCGTTATAAATAAGTAATTGGTAAATTTTTACTTATGGACATTAGCCTAATTGCTTTCAACATAAAATATAGGTTTTTCTGTTGTATTATGATGTGATTAGAATGATTTTGAGGTTTATTTCCATCACAAATGAATACTTATCCTTCCACCACCCCTCCCCCAATAGATAACAGGGGGAACCTCCTTGGGAAGCAGGGTTTTGGGTGGGGGAGACAAAGTAGGTAAAAACAGGGCAAAATGGAGGAAAAAAACCTAAATATAACACTCAAACATAAAAATGGACCTATCCCTGGAGCACTTACAGATTCGCGGGCCCACTCTACCGCCGCAACGCCAAAACCAATATGGCGGCGATACCAAAACAACAACAAACAAAGTAGGGAGCGACTACATATCCGTGACGATCGATTTGTGTGTGCTGTCAGTAAGGCTGTGGCGGAACGGCGCTTCGCGCTTTATCCGCATATTTAAAGATTCTTGGCAAGCCCGACGTGTGCTGGCAAGAGGTAATGTTGCGCTGCGCGCGCTAGCCACAGGGGTTACAGTAAGGCTACTTACCGTGGCGGATGGATTTGGGTGTCGCATCGCTTACGCTAACATAGTTTCGTTCCTACAGAGTGATCACATCTAAAGGTGTTCCTGTTGGAGTCGATCTGACAAATAGCTCCACAACACTCGCAGTTTTTGGCTTTAGAATTAAATTATGTCTTTGAGCATATTCAATCACAACTTCTTTACCACCACTAGACAAATAATGATACAATTCACTGTAACCCACATTGCACTGCAAACAATCGAAGGTCTGTCAAAATAAATGCCAGAAGGGCTAGCCACTACCTCTGCCAAACCTACAGGAAGACAAAATGCCGGTTTTTGCTTCATTATTTGAGTATTCAGTCAAACAAGGATACCACTGGACACTGGACAGGTAACTTTATTACTCCGCTGAAATGCTAGTGAAACTTAGTTTTCGACTAAAGTCGTTCGTAATTGGCTATGAAACCCATGACGTCATAACGATGTCACACCTCTCAGCCGATACTAATGAGTAACTGGAACTGTTTTTGTTTGCGTAAGAAAGTAAGTTTGAGGGCTCATTAAAAGTAAACATTACCTAAGAGGAAACACCTCTCCCGACTTAGGAAAAATTCGAGGTAAAAACAATTTTTTTTTTCTCTGTAAGTATGCATTAGCGACAATGATATATTGAGAAGAAGTGTTTTGTTATCACTTCCTTAACATAGTGAACTAAGTTAAAATACGCTACATTATTAATGTCCATAAATAAAATAATACCAAGTACTTTTTCGGAGGGTGGCCTGCCGTGACTGTCGGTGTGTTGGGCCAGTCCATGCGGTTGTTTACCCTACTTACTTCAAAAGGAGAGTAGAGGTCATGAGCTCCTCTCACAACCAACTACTCACGACTGATGACCATCTCCGATGTCAGTACGTGTTAAAAGTACTTTTTCGGAGGGTGGCCTAGCCTCGGTAGTCAGTGAGTTGGTCAGTCCACACAGTTGTTTACCCTACTTTTTTTTGGGAAGTGGCATAGCCTACTAGCTACTAGGGTAAAATATCACAGCAGGCCAAGCAGGCCACCTACAATCAACGCTAGCCACCCTCCGAAAAAGTACATTATAACGCGTCCTGACACCGGAGATGGGCATCAGTCGCGACTTCTTGTTGGTGAAAAACGGAGCTAAAGACCTCTACTCTCCTTTCGAAGTAAGTATTTTCTCCAAAGTTAGAAATTAAGGCCAAATTTTAAGATTAAACAGAGGGTAGTGAAGGGTGGCTACGGCAGTGGAAATCTCACCAAAAACGCTTTTAGAAATTTTTACTTACAACTAAAAAATGTTTCGAAGATTGACGCTATCTTGATGTTTACGGAGTCGCTTGTGTCAACAAACTTCCCATTTCATGTGCTAAAAGCTTGCACACCACTTCTGATACCCATAGACGCTGGGGCACTTTCATCACAACAATCGTAAACCCACCTCTTACCCAGCACTTATTCGTACTTATTCAAGGGGACTAACGGCAATTCTTTGCGGCGTTTTGCGCTCTTCAATTGTTTATCAGTGTTGTCAATTGGGTATGTGTTTACCCTCCAAACTAGGTATAAGACTTACACAAAAACCGGGGGGGAAATAAGTGAAATTAGCGTATCTATTTGTAGTATATATACATATTAGAGCAATTTTATCATTACTGCATTACTATGACAACTAGAATTCATCGAAACAGTTTGTAAATGCATCGGCGTATGTGTGACGCTCCACTAGATGGCAACGATGAGCCATTTTTCTCACGTCGTCTGCTCGTAAGTATACATCCGAAACATTTGTAATTTTTGGGGGTTAATTTGGTTGCAAAAAAGGGATAATGGACATGAATTAAATAAACATTTTGAAGTAGAGTTAAACTAAATATTGAGAAAAGTAAACAATTAAGGGAATAAAACTTTGCATCTCATAATCAGTTGTCGTCTGCTGCTCGTAACTTTGTTTACGGAAGTGAGTGCTTAGGAAACACGAACAGCAATGTGGTTCGAGTGCACTGTGGAGTGATTAAGACCAAATGTATAATTACAATCAAATAAGCACTGTGGAGTTTCAGTTGTGATGGCAGTAAGGATAAAACCACTGATTACAAGGTAAGAATGAATTCAGTTCCAACCATAACCCCGGGAATAACAAGTTTCATACTTTCACTAATATAGGCAACAAAATGTTGTTTTATTGTGCTGATTACAACTGCAATCTTGAGTAAGATCAATAAACGTTACATACATACGCTAACATTGTTCAAATGAGTGCTGGGAAGGCTGGGGAAAGATGGTGGCCGTCACTGATGAGAACCATCCATGCAAAACGTAGCCGCCATATTGGATTTCAAAACTGCCTTGAAAACATATTTTACGAAGAGCTCACATGCTTATTTTAGTTCGTATGGGGCTTTCATATATCACAATATGTTGACGAAACTTCAGTCTTTTAAATGGTATGCTTAGAGTTGCAATTGCATTCATGTTTCACCAATTAAATATAGAGTGAATAAGACCCGTCCACCGTGATGAGGGTTGGCCTGTCGTGATATTCTACCCTACCTAGGTACTTCTGAGGTTAGCTAATAATTACTGGTTAATTACTGTCGACCGACATAAAATAACTGTAAATTCTTAATAGGAGAAACCAAAATACCTCTAGAGTAAGTAGGAAAAATCAATTTCCTATGTAGCTAGGTACCTAGCTCGGCAGATAGCCTACCTATACTTACTAGGCTAGGTACCTAGCTAGTAGGCTAGTAGTAGTAGTAGGTAGTACCCGATGAGCCGCCCTTGCTTACTTAGTAGTAGCTCTACCCAAATTCTTAACGTTACTTCTCTTAGGTCAAGTTTTCCTTATTACTTACCGTAGAAAATTGTCTACATTTTCCAACGTTAGATAATATATTTAAAAGCTGCCGGTTCCTCATCATTTTATCCTCAACGTAGTGCCTCAGAAAAACACAAACATGAAATGAATGTGTAGTAGTAGCAAGATTTAGGAGCCTTTCAAGTGGCTCCCAAGTCCCCTGCCATTCTTTGAGTGAACTTGGTCAAGAATATTTTTTTTTACGGTAAAAATGTTTGTTTATAAATCTCTCCAATTTTAATTTTTCTCTCTAGACAGATCTATTAAAAGTAAAGGCCACCAATAACGTTCAGGTATACCTGATCAGGTTTGCTTGCAAACGACCTGTGTAAGCACACAGTAGCGTAGACCGGCGGAGGGGGCGGGTGGTCGTTAGCTCGGGGGAGTTACTTAATGACAGATCTAAGAAGAAAATCTTTAAAAAAATAGGGACAGAGGGAGCAAGATCATAGGAAAAAGGGCAAAGATTAACCATCCAAGTCGATTAATCTTATTGAAACCATTAAGAGAGAGAGAGAGAGAGAGAATGGCAAACCCACTGAGGGGAAAAGATACTTAATGCAGGCTTAATAATTAAAAATTGGAGAGTCGCATAATCGAGAAACCGCACGATCATCTCATTATGTGCTTATAGACTGTGTGTGTGTGTGTGTGTGTGTGTGTGTGTGTGTGTGTGTGTGTGTGTGTTATGGTAAATAAATGCTTTTTGGAAGTTTTGAATTACCGAACGATCGTGGCAATCAATATGGGCTACTGATTTTCTTTCCCCTCATCTATATATTTACAGAGTGTTTGCTATTTCTCTGTTGTTGTATTCAGATTATAAAAGACAAAAGCGTCTTCATTTGGTAAACATTAAAGAAGCAACGAAACAATGAAGAGGACTGCAAAGCAACAGAAAACTATGATTTTTTTCTTCCAGCAGCCAAAAGGTAAGTCAAATTCTAATTTTCTGTAGTATGTTAGTTGTATGGACATTTTTCACAGTCTGTTCTCCCGCCCTTGAGTGGTGGTTATATTGAAAGCCTACGGTCTCGTCCCAGAAGCATATCGGCAAAAATTCTATGATTTAAGGAAAGATTTGGACATTATCCTTCTTGAGATAGCCAGGAAGAAAGGGCAATTTTTTTTAGGATTGGGTAAGGAGTAAGGAGGTGGATGACTTTGATAAACTGAAGGTACTCATCCTGATTGAGGAATTTAAAAGAATGGTGTCTAAAGACCTTAAAATACACCATGAAGAGCCCAAAATAGATTCTCTTCAAGAAATCGCCATTGCGGCTGACGAATATTCACTAGCTCATTGTCAGGAATCCGTGAAGAGGGCGATCAATTTTGGCAAGGATTTAAGGCTTCCACCACGACAATTTTAGAAAAGTTAACAAGCCAAAAGAAACAAGTTTTGTGGCCAAAGATGAAAATAACTACACTGGCGTAGAGAGTAAGGTCAGCAGTGTAATATCGCGTAGTTTTTCCAATAGATAGATTTGGTAATAGAAGTACTAGCAGCAGTAGTGACACCCCGGAGCGTAGGTCAAATATTACATGTATTTGGTGTAGCCGAAAGGGGCATACCAAAGATTCCTTGCAAGCCATAACAGGGAATCAATCAATCTGTTGTTGTTTTTTATTAAGCTGACCTTGTGTCAGCAAAGGCTCTTGCTCACCGAGCAGCCCGTAATCAATCAATCAATCTGTTAATGGCTGAACAGTCTTCAGAAAAAGAAAGGAAGTGACTAGAATTTCGTAAGTATATCTCGAATGGGTCTATTTTCATTAACAGTGACAAAATTTTGCGTGACACGGGAGCCGCATAATCATCAATTTCAAGAAAATCTGTGCCTCAGGGTTTTGAGTTGTGGCGGGATCACAAGCTTGAAAAAACAAGCGGATAAAACCCTCCCCACATTAACCTAATCACTCCAGCTACCCAACCCACCCCAGTCACACTTTCTTCCTTACACAACAAAATACAGCAGGACACACACACACACACACAAAAACACATGTACTTACCAATCAATCCAGTCACTCCCGGCTATCCTGTGCTGTCCGCTGGTTGAGGTCACAGAATTACCAACAACACAAAAAACCAACACACAAAAAACCAACACCACAAAAAGGCAACACAATCACCCACTAACAACTTCAAGAAATCACAACAGCCCCCAGCAACAACAACAACCCTCAACAACTCACAACCACACCAAGAAACCACAACAGCTCCTAACAACAACCCTCAACCATAACAACTCACAATAACCCAACAAAAAAAACTCACTAGCACAACAAATCCAACAACACAGCTCTATATCACTTAACATCAAACTTAAGAATAACCAACAACAAATCAACAACACACAACTAAAACGAATTTCACCGCCTTCACTAGATCGTTGCCGATACCACCGACTATCACCAGTTCTGACTAAAGACTAAAGACTGACTCAAAAACACTCAAAACACAGAACTCTAACAATCAACAGGACCAGCAGACAGCCCAGAACCTACCAACGACCAATTCAGTCATTAACTATCCATACAGCAATTACACCCTCTAATCTAGCCTCCTGTGGGGGCAAGCCAGCCTCAATGGGTGCCGGTCCCAAGCCCGGATAAATAGGGAGGGTTGGTGTCAGGAAGGGCATCCGACTGTAAAAACCCACGCCAACCAATGAATGAGTCGTGATATTGATGAGAATAGGGCTAGGGCGTACTCCGTAAACGACGCACAGACACATTCGGCCCTAACTCTGGTGACCAAGGCGAGGGCTACTGCATCATGAGCGGGTGCAGCTAAAGAAGCGAGCTCTAAATGTATCAGAATAGGCCAGCTCAATATTGGGTGTCTGACAGGAAGAGGAAGAGAGTTGGCAGAGTTAATGAGGATAAAGAGAGTGGATATTTTGTGTGTGCAGGAAACTCGATGGAAGGGTAATAAAGCTAAAGAACTGGGGGATGGCTACAAGTTAATCTATAGTGGAGCAAATGAGCAGGGTAGGAATGGTCGTTGGAGTAGTTGTTGCGGGGGAAATGAAGAATGCAGTGACGGAAGTGAGTAGAAAGAATGACCGCATATGAGAGTGAAGATATGGTATGGAGGGGAAACAATGAACATCATTAGCGCTTATGCTCCACAAGTGGGCTGCACAGAGGAAGAAAAGAGCCGTTTTGGAACGAAATGAGTGAGGTAACGCAAGAACTGGAAGAGCAGGAGAGGACTGTAGTGGGGGCAGACTTTAATGGACATGTCGGAAATGAAAAGGATGTAATTGAACGTGTGCATGGAGGACATGGGATTGGGGAGAGAAACCCAGAAGGAGAGAGTATAGTAGACTTTGCCGTGTCCTTTGATTAGGCAATAGTTGAAAAACAGATTCTTCAAAAAGAAGAGGGAGCACTTGATAACATACAGGAGTGGCGGTAGATGCACACAAATAGATTACCTCCTTTACAATAGATCAAGGCTGTGGAAGTTAGGAATTGTAAAGTTTACCCAGGTGACCACGTGGCCCCCCAACATAGGCTCCTTTGTATGGATTTAAAGATGAAAAGAGAAAAGAAAACGAAAAAGAATGGGGTAAGAAAATCAAGTGGTATAAATTGTTAGGGAGGGATAATGATAAGAAGAGAGAGTTCAGGAGAAGAGTGCTGGGAGAGGTTGATCTGGGAATTGAAGATGTGGGAGGAATGGTGGAGGCATAATGCATCAGTGATTAGAAGACATGGAAAGGAGATATAGGGGAAACATCTGGATAGTATGGGAGGAAAAGGAGAGCTGGTGGTGGAAGAAGAGGTGGGGGAAGTGTGAAAGGTAAAAGGGAGGCAAAAGAAGAGATTTGAAGAGTCACAGCTGCAGGAGGACAGAGAAAGATTAAGAGAAAGAAACAAAGAAGTAAAAAGGGTGGTAGCTCAAGCTAAGGCAAGGGCATATGAAGAGGTTTTATAATGAACTGGAAACCAAGGAAGGTTGAGTAAGATGCTCAAACTGTCAAAGTAAGAAATAAAAGAACTAAGGACATCACCCATATTAAGCAAATGAAAGATAGGAATGGTACTGTCGTAAAAAAGGAAGAAGACATCCTGAAAAGATGGAAAGAGTATTCGAACAACTGCTAAATGAAGAAAATGAAAGACTTGTAAGAGAGGATGGACAAGTAAACATGGGAATGGTAATGGGGATATCTAGGGATGAAGTGATACGAGCCTTAAAAAGAATGAGAAATGGGAAGGCAACAGGACCTGACTTAATCCAGTCGAAGTTTGGAAGCCTTAGGAGAGGAAGGGGTAGACATCTTGTATGATCTGATGGTAAAATATTCGAACAGGAAAAGATACCAGAAGAATGGCGGGAAAGCATATTGATACCTATATTTAAAGGTAAAGGCGATGTCCAGGAATGCAGTAATTATAGAGGTATAAAACTAATGTCTCACACGTTGAAGATTTTGGAAAGAATCATAGATAGCAGGCTGAGAGAGGAAGTTAGAATAGGGAAGGAACAGTTAGGATTTATTGAAGGGAAGCGGCACAACGGATGGAATATTTTGCATAAGGCAGCTAAGGAGAAATTCAGAGAAAAACAACGAGACCTGCATCTGGTATTCATAGACCTTGAAAAGGCTATGACAGAGTGCCAAGGCAAGAAATATGGAGATGTTTGAGGGAGAAGATGGTGCCGGAAAAGTATGTCAGAGTTATTCAGGAGATGTACAGGAATGTGTATACTAGAGTGAGGAGTAGTGTTGGTAGACGGATGGATTTGAGATAGGAGTTGGATTACACCAGGGGTCAGCACTTAGCCCATTCATCTTTAACATCGTGATGGATGTAATGACCAGGATGTTAGAGAAGCAGTGCCATGGTGCATATTATACGCGGATGACTTGTGTTGTGTTCAGAGGGGAGGGAGGAGTTGGAGGGGAGGTTGGAGAGGTGGAGAGCAGCACTTGAGGAGAGAGGAATGAGAATAAGCAGATCAAAACCGAATATAGTGTTCTAGTATTACTGAGGACGGTGGAAGTAGCATAAGATTGGGTGGGGAAGAAATAAAGAAAGTACAGAAGTTCAAGTACTTAGGGTCCGTATTGGAGGATAGTGGAAGCATGGACCAAGAGGTGAGACACCGAATTCAGGCAGGATGGAAAAACTGGGAGGTCTGCATCAGGGGTACTCTGTGACAAGAAGGTCCCTCTGAAATGAAAGGAAAGTTCCATAGGACGGTGGTCAGACCAGCAATGTTATATGGAACAGAAACGGCAAGTATGAGGAAAACAGAGGAGAAGAAGATGGATGTAGCAGAAATGAGAATGTTGAGATGGATGTCGGGAGTAACAAGGGAAGATAGGATTAGAAATGAGTATATAAGAGGATCAACAAAGGTAGCTGAAATATCAAAGAAAATACAGGAAGGAAGGCTTCGATGGTATGGACACCTGTTACGAAGGGAGGAACGTCATGTTGGAAGACATACGATGGAAATGGAAGTGCGGGGTAGAAGGAAGAAGGGAAGACCAAGAAAGAGATGGCGTGATTGTGTAAGGGAAGATATGGAATTGAAAGGTATAAATGAGAACGAGGCACAAGACAGAAATCGATGGAGACGACTCATTCGTAATGGCGACCCCATATAAAAATGGGTTTAAGCTAGGAAGAAGAAGACAGCAATTACACCCTCTCTCTCTCTCTCTCACACACACACACACACACACACAGACGTTGTCAAATGGAACTTCATAACTCCTCCATAGTGTTTGCCAGTAATAATTTTGTGGTCTTGGGAGGTTTTCCAAATACATAGTATCTTGCCCTCTTGAAACATTATTCAGAAGCTGATTATTTTAAGGGAAATGCAAAATTAGCTATGGTGGTTACTTTGCCTATTCCTGGAATTGACTTGATTTTTGCTAATGATTTGGTGGTTGAGAATGAACTAAATTTTCCCCCAATTTTATCTTTGATGGAAAAAGACGGTTTTTGTGATGGCTCTTTGCCAGAGTTTGGTGATCCTGTCTCCATTTTCACTCAATTCTCGTTCGAGGGAGGTAGACTTAAGAGCCCCATTCACTCACGGTCTGGTGCATGCACTGAACGATTGTCTGAACGACTGTCTGTATCGTTCGCAAAAACATTGTGTATGGGCTTGTCTGAATGCAAAAGTGGTCGGAGTTTCGTGTCTGAACGATCTCAGCGGAAATCTGCCACGACCAGGTTGCTGGCTTGCGACTTAAGTCTGGCATACACAGGTCGTTCAATGTATGTGTTTGTCTGTCGATATAATGCTATCGCGCGCGTCTCTTCTAGAGATGATGTCATGTCTTCCCGAGACAAAATCTTTGTTCAGACTGAAATCGGTGTGGCGATCGTTCATACTGTCTGAATAGTGCATGTAAGTGTGTGTGTGTGTGTGTGTGTGTGTGTGTCGATAACGACAATAGTTCAGACAGTCGTTCATACAATCGTACAGACTATGGGGCCCTTTAGGAGAAATTGGTTTAGACTTAGAAAGTGTAAATAGACAAGTGACTTGACTTGGTGGATAGTGGCAAATTGAGTAGTATAATTTTTGTCGATGTCGACTGGGAACCCGAGGCCTTAAAGGAAGCCCAATCAAGGAAATTTAATAATATTACTACT
Organism: Macrobrachium nipponense; assembly: GCF_015104395.2. Classification (NCBI taxonomy): domain Eukaryota; kingdom Metazoa; phylum Arthropoda; class Malacostraca; order Decapoda; family Palaemonidae; genus Macrobrachium; species Macrobrachium nipponense. Next base: position 15,046,887 of record NC_061109.1, on the reverse strand, counting down.
GAATCTATTGTAATGTTTCTTTTCAACCCTATTTGTTAAGATGGTGGTCTACTCTAAAGGGTCAGTAGAGTAGTGGACGCTCCTGCTGACTCCAGATGGAAGTAGTCCGTCAGTTGGTAGGTCCCGAGAGGTATCGGGAAAAATTGTTATGGTTGTTTCATGAGAATAATCTTGCCAGGCATTTCGGTGTCCGGAAGACGTTTCAGAAGTTAGCCAAACATTTATTCTGGCCGTGGAGAATTTTAAAGAAAATTAGTGAAGTAAATTATTTGGTGGAGATTCCTGAACGTAGGAGGAATTCTCTACATTGCCATATAGATATGTTAAAACCTTATGTTAGTAGAAAGTAAAGAAGTAGAACCAATTTCTTTAGTTGATGTAGTTACCGAAGTCGATGGAAAATTGACAATTGGGCCCAATATTCTATAAAATAATTCTGAAGTCCTTCCTTAATAATCTTTCTTTGAAATTTCAGCATTTGGATCCAGATAAAGCTTCTTCCCTTGTTGACTTAATAAATCAATATAAAGACCTTTTTCAGGATGCACCGGGATTTACTACTATTTTAGAACATGATGTAGACGTTGGGGACACCCAACCTGTGAAACAATGCCCTTACAGGTCAGTTAAGGAAGAGATTGAATACACGTTAGACCATAATTTGATCACTCATAATAGCACCAGTCAGTGGAGTTCTCATGTGATTTTTGTAAAGAAGGAAGGTGGCCGAAATCGATTGTGTTTTGATTATCGCAAAATCAACGAGGTTACTAAAACAGATTCTTATCCTTTGCTGCGGAGGAGGAGGACTGCATCGGCCGCATAGGATCAGCAAGTTCGACCTTTTAAAAGGGTGCTGGCAGGTCGGTCTTACACCTCGGGCAGGGGAAATTTCAGCTTTTGTGACGGGTGACGGGCTATAAGAGTGTTTGGGATGAAAAACGTAGCCGCCCCCTTTCAGAGGTTGATGAATTTGGTAACCTGTGATTTGAAAGGATGTGTCGTGTCCATAGACGATTTGGCGATCTACAGTGACGACTGGCCCACTCACATTAAACGAATTAAGGCATTGTTCGAAAAGCTGGTCTTGTTATAAATTTAAGAAAAAGGGGCTTTGCTAGAGCCAAGGTTGTTTATTTAGGACATGAAATTGAAATGTGTGAAGTCACATCCCAAAAAAAGGGGAATGTGGAAGCCATAATTAACAATTTCCCGTGCCCCTACCAATCGAAGAGGTGTGAGAAGATTCCTCAGTTTGGTAGGATATTATAACAGATTTATTAAAAATTTCTCTGACTTGGCCATTCCTTTAACAGATCTGTTAAAGAAAAATGTAAAGTATGTTTGGGATAGTAAGTGTCAGGTTGCTTTTGAAAAGTGAAAAAGTGCCCTGACAAGCTTCCCACTTTTGCAATGCCCCGATTTTTCTCTCCCTTTCTCTTTAGCCACAAATGCGATCGACACCGGATTGGGTGCAGTGCTCCTCCTCCTCTAGAGGGACCAAGAAGGAATCAGCCATCCAGACGCTTACTTCTCAAAGAAATTGTCACCAGCCGAGAGGAAATATTCGACGATAGAAAAGGAGGCCCTTGCTATAATTAAAGCACTACATCATTTTAACGTTTATTTGTCAAATCTCTTCTCCCAAATAGAAGTTTTCATTGATTTTCATTAACAGTTTTAAGAACAAAACCTGAAGAATTCTTAGTTGGAGTTTAGTATTCCAGTACAACCTTATTATTAAACATATTGCCGGCAGAAAGAATGTTGTACCCGATGCTTTGTCTAGGAGTTATGAGAGAGTAAATGGTCATTAGTGTTTAATAATTACTCGGTATATATTTGACATTGTCTAATTTTTTTTCAGAATATACTTAGTCTCATTATGCTTACTTTTTTGTGAATAAAGGTCAGAATGTGTTTTGGTACTCCTGCTAATTATCCTTATTAAGTTTAGCATTTTTTATTATTAATCTAGGTTCACAAATCAGTTTTTTCCTAAAAAAAATTAAAACATTTTGTTTTATTGGTGGGGGGCTATAATATCAGCTACTTAAGTTTTATCGCATGGCTCCATTAAAGTAAACATTTGTTTATTAATTACTGCCACTGTTCCATCAGTTCATTTGAGCTTCGAATTCTTGGTTTGAGTTTTGTGTCGTTGTGCTTCCTCACCAAAGGTTGTTATTTGTTAATTGGTTCTCCGCCCATGAATGAAAAGCCTTCTCTACTTTCATGTAGAGTGTTTCGGTTGTTTGATCTCTGCCTCCTGCCACGTTGGACTGTTTAAGGGGCGATTAACATACTTTTCGTCTGGATGGAGAGGAGAATCAGGAGATTGCTTTCGGCTCTCTGCTGTAGAGAAGTTCTCGCCTCATGGTTCGTTGATCAGTGTGGCGATCACCACCATGCACCATTGCTCTGCTATATTCGGTTGGACTTCTTAAGGCTTCGAGTGGGCTTACCTGCTGCTGATGCATCAATGTCGCTGGATGCGCACACCTGACCCCCTTTGTGGCTGCGGGTGCGCTCTGCTCTCTCTCGGGCTCTCAAGTGTACCGAGACCATCGTCAACGCCCACATCTTGAGTTCTCTCGACTACTACAAACAGCCGTTGTCTCGAGATCTTCTGAAGAGTCGACAGGAGGCCTTTTGGTCACGAAGAAGAGTAAGCATCTGATTCTGTGCCTTCTTTGTATCCAAAAATAGACGTACGAGTATTTCCTTGCGGTAGAGCAATATAGTGTCCTGGGACGACTAATAATCCGGAGTGCCATCGAAACCATCACTCGTTTGTTAAACTGTTACAGTCCTGAGATTGTGTTGTTTTTGTCCGAAGCGTGGGAACATATATATGTAATGGTATATTACTGTAAATATTGTGTTAAGTTAGGTTAAGGATTTTCTTCTTTCTTTCACCTCACTTATTACTGACTTAGTGAGGAAGTTCTTTTTCTCTCTTCTCCTCGGCACTTTCCCTCTGTCTTTTGAGTGAAGGTTAACTGTGAGTCTGAATGGGAGTTGTAAGTGAATGTG
>NC_061109.1:14983753-15043351 GCF_015104395.2 Macrobrachium nipponense | reverse complement strand
TAAGTGAATGTGACTGTGGCCTCAGCCAATAGTTCGAGGACGTATGCAAGTAATTTGTTGTAATAACTCATGACATTTACGTTCGTTTTCAATTACCCCCTAATTAAAGTGTATTTTATTGTCCATATTGCTGGCAAATCTTATTCTTTAGCCTACAAGCTATCGTGGTAAAGGCAATTTTCTTAATTGGAAGGCTCAGAAAACGCCTGGACATATTCAAAATTTAAAGTAAAAATAAGTTATAAATAATATATATATATGTATTATATATATATATATATATAGTATTTATATATATTATATATATATAATATATATAGATATATATATTATATATATATTATATTAAGTATTTAGTCTATATATATATATATATATATATATATATATATAATATAAGGTTTTTTTACCACGAAGGAAAAAATGAAAAAGCGAGATAGCCGAGTACTTTCGGTCCTGTTCGGACCCTTTACTGAGGCAAACTGATTTTACAAAGAACACCATAGTCAAAGAAGGCTTAATATACAAACTGACACTACCAGATTAGCCATAAGGGCGATTTTCACTTTACAGAAAGGAGGAGCCCCCAGAGGCTAGCCACACCTTGAAGGATACCTGCAGTAAACAAGTGATTCTTCCAGAAAACAGTACATTTTGAAAAAAAACACTGGAGCATATACAATTTATATCATAATTTTTATACAAATTTTCCCAACAAAAATTATTATTAATGAAAAGACGAAGAAAATATAAATATTAAACAAATATCGAGCAAGCGAAAGAGGAGAGAGAATATCGAACCAGAGAGAGAGAGAGAGAGAGAGAGAGAGAGAGGGAGAAATAATAACTATATACATGTGGGACTAATTTATTAGTTGTTCATTTATTTTGAGGTCCTTCATAAACATCTTACAAATATATGGGTCCAAATGGTACATTCCCAGACTAAGATTTAGGTTGTTTTTATTAGTGATTTGTATAATTACCGATTCCAGTAAATTTCTTGAAACATAATCATTAGATCTAGCAATTACCGAGGTATCACCCCAATTAATTCAATGAGATTTTTCACTCAGATGGATAAACAGTGCATTTGAAGTCTGGGTTGTTCTAACTGAATACATATGCTGCTTAATCCGAATGCATAAATTTTTACTTGACTGACCAACGTAAAACGATGGGCAATCCTTACAAGGAATTTTGTAAATGATGTTGTTATTTGTTACGATACTATTCTTAATTAGCATATCTTTAATGGTATTGTTATAAGAGAACACTACATAACATTAAACGATAAATATTGATTTTTATGGTTTCAAATCCACGAAAATAAGGTAAGCAAAGTACATTTTTAGGCATTTCTTTTTCATGAATAGCAACATTATAAAACTTTTTGTGAGCTTTTTGATAACATAAATCAATTAAATGAGGTGGGTAGCAGAGATCGTTTCCTATCTTTTTTATGTATTCTATTTCTTGGTCCAGATATTGTGGACTCGTGATACGCAAAGCGCGTAGGAACATAGAAGAAAAAATTGAAATTTAATATTAGATGGTGGCCAGAATAAAAAATGTAGCATATGTTTAAATTATTTGTGGGTTTTCTATAAATACTGAATTTGCATTGGAAAGATTCTCATGTATTAATACATCTAGGAAAGGGATGACATTGTTATTTTCAATTTCAACAGTGAATTTTATGGATGGCACTAAATTATTCAATTTAGACAGTAAATCATTTACATCGATACCACCAGGTAAGACTACTAAGATATCATCGACATATCGGTACCATTTTAAGGGGATAAGTGTGATATTCGGGAGGTGTTGTCTCTCAAAAAATTCCATATATAAGTTTGAAAGGAGAGGTGATAAAGGGTTACCCATGGCCATACCAAATATTTGTTGGTAATATTCTCCATTAAAAATAAATCTGCAATCACAAATACATAACTTAATTAAGGAAATTATGTGACTAACGGACATAGGCAATTCATGCAGTACAAGTTCATTACTTAAATATTCTAGCACAGAGTCAATAGGGACTTTTGTAAACAAAGAACATACATCAAAACTGACAAAAATATCGCTAGGGTTTAGTACAATGTTATTTAATTTTTCCACAAGATCAAGAGAATTCCGGATGTGTTCGGATTAAGCAGCATATGTATTCAGTTAGAACAGCCCAGACTTCAAATGCACTGTTTATCCATCTGAGTGAAAAATCTCATTGTATTAATTGGGGTGATACCTCGGTAATTGCTAGATCTAATGATTATGTTTCAAGAAATTTACTGGAATCGGCAATTATACAAATCACTAATAAAAACAACCTAAATCTTAGTCTGGGAATGTACCATTTGGACCCATATATTTGTAAGATGTTTATGAAGGACCTCAAAATAAATGAACAACTAATAAATTAGTCCCACATGTATATAGTTATTATTTATTTCTTTCTCTCTCTCTCTCTCTCTCTCTCTCTCTCTCTCTGGTTCGATATTCTCTCTCTTTCTCTTGCTCGATATATATATATTTATATTTTCTTTCGTCTTTTCATTAATAATAATTTTTGTTGGGAAAATTTGTGTAAAAAATTTATGATATTAAATTGTATATGCTCCGTGTTTTTTTCAAAATGTACTGTTTTCTGGAAGAATCACTTGTTTACTGCGGGTATCCTTCAAGGTGTGGCTAGCCTCTGGGGGCTCCTCCTTTCTGTAAAGTGAAAATCGCCCTTATGGCTAATCTGGTAGTGTCAGTTTGTATATTAAGCCTTCTTTTGACTATGTTGTTCTTTGTAAAATCAGTTTGCCTCACTAAAGGGTCCGAACAGACCGAAAGTACTCGGCTATCTCGCTTTTTCATTTTTTCCTTCGTGGCAAAAAAAAACTTTAATTCAATATATAGCATCACGTTTTATATACTTCGTGAATCAAGTTATTCACACACACACACACACACACACACACACATATATATATATATATATATATATATATATATATTATATATATATATATGTATATATATATATATTATATATATATATTTATATATATATACATACATATCTATATAATATATATATATATATAGATATATATTATATATATATATACATACATATATATATATATATATATATATAATATATATATATATTATTATACATACATATATAAGTATATATAATATATATTATTATAGATATATATATATATATACATATATATATAATATATATATAATATTATATTATATATATATCCATATATATATACATACATATATATATATATATATATATATATCTATATAACATACTATATATACATACATATATATATATATATACATTATATATATATATACATACATATACCTATATATATATATATATATATATATATATATATGTGTGTGTGTGTGTGTGTGTGTGTGTGAATAACTTGATCACGAAGTATATAAAACGTGATGCTATATATAATTAAAGTTTTTTTTTTGCTATGAAGGAAAAAATGAAAAAGCGAGATAGCCGAGTACTTTCGGTCCTGTTCGGACCCTTTACTGAGGCAAACTGATTTTACAAAGAACAACTAGTCAAAAGAAGGCTTAATATACAAACTGACACTACCAGATTAGCCATATATATATATATATATATATATATATATATATATATCTATATATATATATATATTGTCAGAGAGAGAGAGAGAGAGACCCACACACACACAACACGCACACACACGAGTCTCTCAGATTATTCTAATAGGTTTTCTAGCCAGTAAATGCTAACTCTTGACCAGTTTTCCACCAAACAGGGAAACTTGATTACAGTGCATTGACAGCCGATGATAGGTGCCGCTCTATTTCGAGATATATACATACAGGTCACATTCACGCCCTCGTTTCCGCAGTGGGGTTGTTTACTATCTGGATGGGATGTTGACATCACTCTTTTGTGTAATAAAACCTTCAATGCACATTTCCTTTTAAATACTTAATCTCATCTAAACTTTCACAATACTGTTGTAATAGTTCACTGCAGAAGTCGTTGTGGAGTCAAAATGAAGCCCTTGAACTCTATTTATAGGCTGCCGACACCCTTGACACATTCTGATTAACTGCACAGCCCCACTGCGCATGTTGTGGGTTTACCAAGTATTACATGGTGTATGTTGTACTGAATGCGTTATCAAATGCCGTCAGTCGAGAGGCCATTACAAAATTGTTGCTGTTGTGCCATCACATGGCAACTTTTGACAGTAGTCGTGGAATGACGGCGACTTTGCAAGGCAGCCTTGCACAGTCGCCATCACTGGTGGAAAGTCGTCAAACTCGGGGACTAGGTTACGATTTTTGGCGATTTAGTTGCAATGAGAGCGTAGTGTGGTCATAATGAGCAAAATTTCGGCCATTACGACTTGCATGGCTTCAAATCGCCAATGTGTGATCCAGCTTTTATGCATCATGTATGAAATTCAGTTTTAAAATGAGGACAAAGTATATTCAATAGTAGCTACTATGAGATTCAGAGCCTTTGTCCCAGTGTTTTTCTTGAATAACTTTTTTCTGTGCATTTGATTGATATTACTTAGCCATAGTATACTTTACATCCCAACCTAATTTTTGGCCATATTCTTTATTACTTATAGCAGAAAAAAGTATATTGATAAGAGTAAAATAAAGCAGCCGAAGCCACTCTAATGTATGGGTTCAAAGTTATATGTGACGTAAACGTATGACGTCCCAACTCCTCCCACAAGGTGATGACGACAAACAGCTGTCTCTGAAATTCTGGATGAATATTCATACCTTGTCAAGGCTTCAGGAATGGTGGCTATGATAAGTCATTGTCCCCGTGGTTGCAGGACAGCTTTTGTGATTTGACTTGCATAATTGTTTAGAAGTGAGGAGGCCCGTGGCAAACCCTACATAAGCTTGAACAGGAAATGAATAATAGGGCCCTTTTTTTGGGTAAGGAGTACACCCGGACGTCCAAGGTTACCAAGTTTTCTTCATTCTGTTAATTGATTTTTAATTATATAATTTTTCAATGGAGAAATGGTGATAGAAAGTCATTCCTCGGATTACTTGTGGAAACCCTTTTCTTCAAGGATTCTAGCACTCGACCTCATGGCATAAATCCTATACACTGCTATGACTACTACCACTACTACAAAGTGTAATGAAGGAGTATTGGTTGTATTTCATTGTTGCCAGAGGTGGAGTGTTTTTCACGAATAGCCAATTATCCATCGAGGAGGCAATTAATGACGTCATAAGTACGTCTTTATATCTTCGAAAGACATTCCTCTGAGTTTGCTGGCGATGTTGTCTACAAGAAGTCGGTGTTACTCTTATAATAAACAGAATTATGCAACTTTCGTAATACAGAATACAGTCAAAAAATAAGTAGGGATGTAAAATACCCTGTGATAACGTGTCATCTTTGTCAGGTACGCTGATAAAATTTTGTTCTGGAAAATACTGGGACACCGGTTGTGAATCTCATAGTAGACTATGTTTATTCATTGTTAACATTATATGTTAAAAATGAATAACAGCCACCCCTTAACTCGACTCCTTTTTTAGGCGTATCTTATTTCTTGTTGCTGTCAGCAAGCCGATCATTGCCAGAGCATCGTGTGTTAACGCCATGGAGGCTACTACAGAGAACTGAGTAAAAGACCTGTGTCGTTAGTGGTGAGACCCACCAAGCCTGTGCAGGTAGACCTAGGAACAGGGCCGGTGCTAGGCATTGCAGGGCCGAATCAGAACATTGAAAATTGATGTTTGTTTATATTTTGTGTGATATACTTGTCTTAACAAAAAACAAAAACAAAAAAAATACTTTTTATGTCTAATACAAAAAAAATTTTCCAAGTGAACATTTTCTGTTAATACAATATGCATAATAATGTGAGGAACGATACATCCTCATGCTTCATTTCATCTTTCTGGTGGAGGTTTATTCCTCTTGGAGTTCCTCGTTGGACTGGTGGTTTTCGTGCTCGCCTGCCAATCTGGTGGTCCGAAGTTCGATTTTCTGCTCGGCCAACGCGGAATCAGAGGAAATTATTTCTGGTGGTAGAAATTCATTTCTCGATATAATGTGGTTCGGATAAGCTGTAGGTCCCGGGACGTTGCTACGAAACCAATTGGTTCTTAGCCACGTAAACAATATCTAATCCTTCTGGTCAGACCTAGGAGATGTATTTTTATTTATTTCTCTTAGAATACAGACAAATCTTCAAACGGTACAACTCTTGCGCGGGGCCCCCTAAAGGCGCTGGGCCTGTTTCCTCCCTCGATGTATTTCGTGTCCTTTATGTCATATGAACTGTTGTACATATACCTGTCTCTGGATAGTATTATATTACTTTCACCCTCGTTTATATTTATGCTACATTTACTGCTTTTTTATGTAGGAATTTTAATGGCTTATACTATTTCTCTCATAAAATGGACGAGGGTCATTTTTTCGAACCTAAATCCCTTTGTATCATTTAGCTTTTCCGTGACCAGTAAGTTACCATTAGGACAACATGCTTGACCCATTACACAACTGACTAATACCAATTGTTACACATAATTCCTCTTATCCTGTATTGTAGAGACAGTGATATATGTACACTTCGGCATATAGTCCATAATCAACATGTTCTCTTTTACCTACGGGGTCAAAAGCATTCTGGAAATCTGTTAATTACATACATACATACATACATACATATATATATATATATATACATATATATATATAGATATATATATATATATATAAAATATATATATATATACATATATATAATGTGTGTGTGTGTTTTCGTAAACATTAACTATACCTACCTACCCCTTTTCTTTGTGCAGCAGTTTCAAAACCTGATTGAAGCTCATAAGTCTTCCCTATATTCTTAATGCGCGGTTCTATTTTTGTCATTTTGATCCACATGAATATCTTTATATGAAATATCTTTCAAATGATATTGTCCTATGATCTTTAACAGTCATGTTGAATAGCGTATTTAAAGAAGCGTGTCAATAACGCATTCAGGTCTATTTATCAAGCATTTTGTTTTGTATCAGTAATTTACAGTTTGTTAGGAATGGCAAGTATCTGTAATGTCCTAAAAGCTTCACAGTGTAAGGAAAAACATAAGAGAGAATGTGTTCGTTCGTTAAGCGCCGAAGTTTCGAAAGGAACGTTAGTTACGCCTGAGAGTGACAGAGACGTAAGGAGCGAACGCCGGGGTGGAGGTGGTTTGGGGTGGGACCGTGGGAAAGGCACTAGGCGTAGTACAGCGGTGAGATCGTCTCAAGTTACACACATCCTCTCGTGCTCACCACAGTTTTACTTATTATGAAAAGACGCACACAGGAAATACCAAATGACGAAATAAAAGAATAAAAAAATAACTCCCAGAACTTGCCGTTTTAATGTGTATCCGTTCTCTCTAAGCATTTTCTTTGTAGTATATTCAATTTTTCTTAGTTGCTTACAACATAATTCAACTAGCAGTAAAATTCTGTAAAAAATGATTACTACTCAAATCTGTGAGCTAGCGTTACTCAGGCAAAACTCAAACAAACAGACAGACACATTCATTGGCGAACCCAGAAATCTTTCATGGGGATTGGGGGGACGGCACTTATGATTATTATATACTAGGTATATATATATATATATATATATATATATATATATATATATATATATTATATATATATATATAAATGTGTGTGTGTGTAATATGTATGCACACATATATATTTATATATATATATATATATATATATATATATATATATATCTATATATATATCTATTATACCATATATATTATATATATATATACACATATATAGCTACACATGTAGTAGTGATGATGATGATGATAATAATAATAATAGTAATAATAATAATAATAATTTTTACTTTCAGCTCAAGGAATATACAAAGAATAGACAATAACATAGTCTAGATACATAAGATAACACGATAAAAAAACACACACACACAAAAAACAAAGATTAATCGTCAATATCCATATTTGCTGAGGTAGCATAAAAGATGGTAGTCAAAATAATGGTCATACCCATCCTAAGATTGAGATTAGTTAAAAATTGAATTTAAAAACTATATTGATTATAATCACAATAATAATGAAAAAAGGAAAATACCAGTAATGTCAATAATCATAGCAATACAATGACGATGACAGCTTCTGCAGATGGCATTTTGCAAAAACAGAGATTAAGTCATTTAGGGAACAAACGCCTCATTTTCCCATCTTCCCCACATTTAGATCTTGTTTCACTACTTAGGATGCTTTGTATGAGCGAATTGCTGCTGTTTCGTAGTCGGGTGATCAGACTGGACATTGTTCGCCTTACAATAATTTTTGAATTGTCCAGGTGGTTGTCTGTGAATATCTGTGTGGCGGAGTGGTAGCGAGGAGTTTTTGTGAGGTGTCTTAAAATGTCATTATGAACAACAGTGATACGTCCCATAGTCTCCCTGGTGTAGTTCGTCCACAGGGAGCACCCATAGATGCTGTAGCAATACGAGCGGAAGAGCAGCAGTTTCAAGTCTCGGTGACAGAAGGCAATCAACCTCCTTGCAATCATGTTGCCAGTTGCACATAGTTTATGACGCCTCTGTCCTACGTCTGCCGTATTTTTAGGTCGTCCGTGATAATGTGACCCAAATACAGAAGTCTTGCACGAATTCCAGCTGACGATTTCCGATGAAAATTTGCTTAAGCGATCTCGGGAGCAGCGACATGCACTGGGTCTTGGTTTCGTTGTAGATTATATCAAATTCCTCTGCATATTGGCGGCAAGTGTCGAAGAGTCGTTGGAGACCTTGCACTGATGGGGAAATCAGAACCATATCGTCGGCGTAACAGAAGTTGTTTATAGTTGTTTCATTGACAGTGCATCTGATTGGGAGTGAGTTCAGTTTGATATTCAAGGCATCTGTGTACGTATTAAACAGGTATGGGGAGAGAATGCCCCCTTGCCGAAGCCCGTTTAGGGAGCCGAAGGTGTACGATGATACGTTACCGCATTTGACACAGAATTGCTTCGTGGAGAACCAGCAATATAAAATGCCAATTAAATATAGAGGTGTGCCTCTTTTATGCAGCTTCAGGAAAAGCTTCAGGTAGTTTACTCTGTCAAATGCTTTTCTCACGTTCACAAAACATAGGAAAACAGGAGAGGCTGATGATAGGTAATAATTCAGCAATTCTTTCAGTATGTAGATGCAAGTGTGGTTGAGTCGTTTGATTTAAATCTGAACTGGTTGTCAGTGGTGTGTAGAAAGGGAAGTCTCACTAGAGGAACCGACTCGAGTATCTTCGATGCGATCGTTGTGATTGCAATCGGCCGGTAATTGCCCGGGTCAGCTGCATCCTTTAGCTTGTTTTTAATTAATGGTATCAAGCGAACTAAGAGTAGGGAGTCTGGAAGACATTGGTGAATTATGCATGCATTGAATAGGACAGCTAGCAAAATGTAGATTATCGGATGGCAGAATTTGAAAACTTCCGAGGGAAGACCATCGCAGCCGGGCGATTTATTGTTAGGCAGGCTGTTTATGGCATCGCTGATGTTACCTGACGTAATACGATCTGCAAAATGAAATTGAATTTTATCAGTTAGGAGGTTATCTACATCCCTTCGGGAGTCTTGATCATTTATGCAATTCAGGATATTGCTGAAGTGGTCACCCCACATATTTGATCTAGCCTCGTCACCGACTGCTTCTTCTTCTCTCTGTGACAGCTTTTTAGTTTTGGGATTTAAGGACTGGATATCTTTCCAAAGACGAGGATAATCACCACATTTTAAGTTTCTAGAGATTGCATCGGTTCTTAGTTGTTTTTCATTTTATCTGCAGTGCTTAAGAGCGAGTTTGAACTGCGCTCTCGCCTGTCTCATTAGTAATGCAGTGTCCTTCCTTAGGACTACCATTTTGCCTCCACAGTAAAAACATTTGTCTTGGATATGAATACAGATCTTTAACCAAGTCATTCCATCCAGGTATATTACGAGAATTACCTTGACGAAATCTAAAGGTAGCCCTGCCCGAAGCAAGCATAGCGGAAATTATGTTCGAATAGAATTCATTCAGATCCCTCCTGTGATGATTTCTACAATTTGTGTTAGTACAAAGTAAGGCGTCTGCCGGTTGAACTATTGACCACAACCTGGTTTCCGTGGTCGCCCTAAAGTATCTGGTTTTCTATTGGTTTTTAAAATCCCAGTTTACAGCTGGTGGGGGGTCAGTTAGGGGGTTCACGGTAGGGAGGGATGGGGTACTGAAAGATACCTGTAATGGGATGTGATCATAGCCCGTTGCAAGATCGTAGTGAATATTGCAGGTGGTAATAGAATCATGAAGTTGTGAAGATGTGATGCAATGGTCCAGCCAGGTGGTTGTAATTGTGTCCGCTCCACTTTGTACATATGAATACGGGGAGGGAGGGAGGAGGATTACATCGCTAATATGGAGAGCATGATTTTGACAGAAGTTAGTGAGTTCATTATAAAATTGTTTTGTGGGATGAGAATTAAGGTCTCCGATTTTACAAAAATGATCAGCAGGAGAATCGTGAATAATACTGTTGTATTGATCAAAATTATTGTTATTTTCCCATGACATATAAACATTAATTATTAGGCTTTTCGAGTCCTTTATTGTCACCTGAAACCCCAGCAATCTGTCATTCCTGGAGGTCTTCACGTTTACCATGTTGTTTAACGATTTGTGCCACAGGAAAGAAATGCCTCCTTTTGGGCGACCGGCTACGATTTGATCTGTAACTTGCATCGATGAAGTCGAGAAGGTTCTGAAGTCTTCATGTATTGAATCGCAGATTACAAGGTCATGTGGCCAGAGGAGCGTTTCTTGCAAGGCAATGATTCCTTTGAAGTTTTTGCAGAACAATTTTAGGAGAGGAACGTTCCTCTTTAGGGCAAAAATATTCAAAGAGATTATGTTTAATGTATCCATGGCTACTCACGATGATGGGAGATGAATGCGCTGATCATTTGGGTGGATGGGGGTTTAGCCAGGATGAGTGGGCAATCACTCACCGTGGGCGGTTGGCTGGCACTTGCGGTGGAAGTGACCCTGGGTGGAGTGTCAGTAAGTTCCCCTTGTGGAAAGGCGGGGGGGGGGGGGGGGGGGTGGGGGGGGGGGGGGGGGGGGGGGGCGTTTGGTCCCAGACTAATTGCTGTTGTTGAAATAATTATTAACTACGCACAATTTTCTGCTAATAATGATTCTTTGAAAGAAAACAATGTTCAATAGAACATGTCGATGGGATCATAGGGGTCACGTGACAAGGTGAAAAATCCCCCCGCCCAACCTTAAATTAGCCACTGGGCACCATTCATATTTCAATAAATATTTAGCGGTAGTTCAGGCAATTTTGTGCTTTCGGTTTACTGGAGGATATTTCAAGAGCTTTCTTTAAAAAACAAAGGTGTGATGTTACGCTAACATATTATAATTGGAAGCTATGGGATTTATGGAATTTTATAAATCTTACTTTCTTCGTTTCTTAAATCAAAAATGCACTTTCTTATAAACTGCTAAAGGCTCATCAGCTCTGACATAAAGAACACAAAAATCCCCAAATTTAACGTCTAAATTACTTTCTCAAATCTTTCAGAGGTAGAGATTCCCAATCTTCATTTCTCGGTACTCAAGATACTCAAGAGAGCGCCCTAAGAGCTTACTGTGATTGCAGGCAGCTAATTATTCTCTCTCTCTCTCTGCAAGTGTACAATCATGTTTTTCCAGTAATTTTTTATTCTAATAATTTTGCACCTTTCCTTTATTATCAATGAATAGTACCATAGTTGGGTCGTCTATTTACTTTAAAGACCCTGTAGTGTACTGTAGACTATGAGCTCCGATCGAACGTTGCTGTGAGATACGATGAGGTTAAACATTCTCTCTCTCTCTCTCTCTCTCTCTCTCTCTCTCTCTCTCTCAAAATCTTAAGAGTATTCACGGGTTGATTTTCAGACCTCGCTTCTGTAAGTTGCTTATGTAACTTCAAAGTATGAACACAATGCAAAGTTTACCAGATCAAATTATATTCACCATTCGCTAAAATTAGAAAACGGGGAAAATGAAATAAAATAGAGGTGTAGCTACTGAAACGCACACTTAGAATTAATTTGATAACTAATTTCATCATTATATAAGAGATATTATATGAGGGTTCAATGAAAATGAATTACATAGGACTAAAGGTCAACACAAAAGTTGAGCTGAGAAGCTGTTCATTCCATTCGAACTGCATTCGGATGTTATTGGGGGGAAAATGAGATTAATTGTATTTATACAATTAATGTGAATACAGAACTGACTTATAAGGTTCATATTAATATAATACTTTAAGATATTTCTCAAGTTCGCGATCAAAAATAAATTCGAACATAATATACTCAGATATTCTAACATACAAGTATGTTACATGTAGTGAATGAACTGGTGCTGTGTGACAACACAGTTTTGGGTGATGTCACGCCCATACACGAGGCAAAATATGTAACGTAACGTTAAACACTTTTTACAGAAAATAATTCCTTAAAAGGATGTTAGAGTGAAATATGAATCAAATCAATATAATGCCGGAAAGTGGCAACGCTGCACAGTCGTCGGGCGTCACCCAACTCTTGGATGCAGACGTCAGCATCTTTTTTTTATAGACAAAACTGAACTTCCCTCCAACTCCCTTTTGGCTTCTTCGCTGGTTAATACAGAAATGATTTAATCAGTACCATAGCAAAGTCAAACAATATAATGCAAGAGTGCCATTCTTGAATAGTTACGGTTCCTCTGCCCTTATTGTCATGCAAGAGACGTACATGTGTCTATAAAACTCATGAAGATGCAGATATATTTGGAGTTCACACAATTAACTTATCCATCCAAATGAGATAGTTCTCGTCTGTCGGTTACCTGACGGAAGTCATTTCACAATAAAAAATTAAATCAATAATTTTCTTATTATAGCAAGTAATATCAATAACTACAGTAAGAAATAGATCATATGAAAGTATGTTAATAGACAAAAACTTATGACAAGTTTGGTGTGGGGGAATTTCCCACACTTGACAGTGAACACTTGATCACTGGATATTTCCTTCATTCTTTCTTCTGGTCAGGGCCAAGCGCCCCCACAACTCGAGACCACCTTCACGTTGTGAGGGGCTCTTGAACCCCAGGAATTTATCCCCAAGTATGAGTCCAAGAATCTCATATATCATTACATATTTCTTTGTATTGCGTTTGAGGAGTTTTCCACTTTTGCTAAAACTGACTGTACCTGATCATAATAGGAAAAGCTATCATAGCTGGGACTGGGTTTATATCCGAAGCTAAATAGTGGGAAATGTGGTAGGACCATTAACTACCCTACAATATTTGGACTCGAGAGATAGCAGATTGACAGTTCAAGGGCCGAGTTGTTCTGTGGAGCTGGGCACGGATTCCGGGGGGTAGGGGTGGGAGGGGCGGTTCTGGGTCTGGGCATAGGACACTCGGCATTCTATCCGGTTGTCCATAATATGATTAGGGTGAGGATGATTGTATTCTTGTAATACCCTCAGTCCTACCAAGCGGGTCTGCTACTCTAATCGTGTTGTCATCCCTGTGTGGTAGGGTAGGGTCTGATATTTGGTAGTCGGATCTCCCTTGTGCCGTTGGTGGAAGAATAAACTCCGTTAAAGATTGATGATATCTATATAAGGTTTCCAGATTATATTTTCCTTTTTTATATACTTTAATCTTTATGGGTAGTAGCTATGAAGATTCAAGTAGCCTGGACGCTTTGATGGTACCGTCTGGGCAAAGTTGATGACCGCTGACAAATTGTTTGGAAAAATTTAAGAAACGTTCTAGTGTCATTACAGTGGAACCCTTTGCTAGAGCACAGAACAAATCCCAAAAACAGTCAATATCGTCTCGACCTAACCTTGACTCGCTTCGATCCCTCTAAAATGTCTTTCAGACAAATAAAAGACCGGATGTAGTTGACAGAAACCACAGCAAAAAATCAAGCAGAAAACTACTTAACTATAAAAAAAAATTCATAATACAAAAGTACATATATAAGAAACAGGACATGAACAGTATACAGGGTACCACAGTACTTCCTGACAATAGTGAAGAACCAATAAAAAGAATATATTGCAGGATTCCTTTAAAAGCAAGTACAACAAATTGCATGATTGGGAAATATACAACATAGCCAGTAGACCGAGCAATGGAACAGCATGAAGAATAACACAGATAAAATTTGAAGGCCAAGAATTACCCTTAAAAATTAAAATTATGGTCCAAACAGAGAATTGAGACCCTGCGTTCCAAAATCACTACTGTGCCAAAATTCTAGTAAAGATGGACATTCAAGGAAATAGGGATGGCCCGACGGGGGCCAGGGGACCGGTTACCCAACTCATTGTTGATTTTGAGTTGGTAAAAAATGACAGTATTTGTTGTTTAAATATGCATCTGTACAGTATATATATATATTATATATATATATATATATATATATATATATATATATATATATATATATTATAGACACGCACTAAGCTGCAAATGTCCTTTAATATCTAATTCGTCTCTACCTCGGAATCAATTATTATTTCATATATGTTAACCGAAGGGGAATTTTTTAGTCGATAAGAAAATCGTCGGCTCATGGGCGCGAACCATGGAACCAAGAATTCAGGAATCACGGTAATGTCATAAGACACACACGTATATATATATATATATTGTAAAATGTTAAGAATCAATATCTATGACACCCACGCATGACACACAACACAGGCCTATACCACTTTAATTATATAGAGTTAATAAAAATAGGCATACAAATATAGCAATATATATTATATATATATATATATATATATATATATATATATATATATATATATGTGTGTGTGTGTGTGTGTGTATATATATATATATCATACAGTTATTCTTCGCCTTCCAGCTTGCCACTTTTTTCTTTTTTTCCGATTAATGATTGTACTATAATCTTTGTTTTCTTTGCTGTATTAAATAATCTCGGGGGAAAATATTGTTATATAAAAAACATTAAAATTATGTTTTCGTATATAACATTACCTATAGGCAGTGGCGAATCTAGGGGGGCGGGGGGCAGCTGCCCTCCCAGGTTTTGGCTATGCCCCTGGTTTGCCTCCCCACTTTTTTAATGAATTATGTATAAAATTAATCATATTGAATATAACAATAGCCACTAACTAGTCACACAATATGATTTGGTTATATTGCTAACACTCATATTGAGTGAATCAGTAAATATACAGGAAACAGGAAAAATATCAAACTAAACATTTTTAGAATTGTCATGACATGCCTCATATATATCTTAATTTCATATAGTTACTAACTTACTTTATGTGGTTCAAATGTGTATTATATTTATACATACTATCCATTCTTTAATGTTTGTGTATTGTTCGGAACTGTATATAGTTTTGAATGTTAAATTTTCATATAATGCAAATCGGGTAAAATATCAGATGGATGCTTTACAGTTGTTTTGCTTAGGAATCAAACAAAATTCTATATGAACCTTTACCTTTAGTCAAATTCATTCCTCCATGAGCTTCAAAATGTTTCCAAAATTCTAATTATTTTTACAGTCACCTTTCCTATGATGCCCACCCAACAATTATCTTTGCCCCAGAGTTGCCCCCCAACTTTTTTAGGGGTAGAATCGCCACTGCCTATAGTGTGGCGGGATCATAAGCTAAAAAACAAGCTGGCAAAATCACCCCCCGCCCTCCAACATAAACTTAACCAATCCAGCTGCCCAACTCACCCCAGTCACACTTTCCTCTTTACACTACGGAATTCACGTAGGACAATTGACCTATACCAACACAGAACAAAAAAACACAAACCCAAAAAACAAAAAACTCTTAAAACACATGTACTTACCCAACTCCAGATACTCCAGGCTATCCTGTGCTGTCCGCTGGTCGAGGTTGCTGAAACACTAACAACAACAAAGATCACAACCAAGAACCACAACCCACAACGCAACACCCAAGGACCACAACACAACAACAAACTCAACAACACAGCAAACAACAAGGGACTCAACCACATCTCAAGACCACAGCACAAAATTACTAACACAAAAAAGGCAACACACACACCCACTAACAACACCAAACTTTACAATAACTAACAACAAATCAACAAAACACAACTCAAACGAATTTCAATGCCTTCACTAGACTGCTGCCAACACTAATGTCTATCACCACCAAAGACTGACCAAAAACTAACTCAAAACACAGAACTCTAAACTCCAACAGCACCAGCAGACAACCCAGAACTCACCAACAGCCAATTCAACCACTAACTATCCATACAGCAATTACATCCTCTCTCTCTCTCTCTCTCTCACACACACACACACACACAGTCGTTGTCAAATGGAACTCCATAACTCCTCCATAATAGGATATATAATCTATCTAGTTTAACTTGGTAAAAAAGACTAAGCTGGTCAAAATTGTCTCTACCCCAGCCCCCCACTATCAGATGGTCCTCAAGCCATCCCTGCAAGGGAAAATTGCCGAAACACATGCATGCATGTGCGTATTGTGGATCTGGCGAATATGCAACACAGCACATGTACGGTGAACCTAAATGCGTGAACTGTGGGCAAAATCACCATGCATGGTCTAAGGAATATATGTATTATATGCACAACACATGACTATAATGACTGCAGGAGAGAACAGGAATACATAAAAAAGAGGCCATGGAATAGAAAGCTAGAGAAATGCATGATAATGCTAGGAAGCAAACACTTTCTACTATAATGAGACCAAACAATGAAACGAAAATGGAAGTACATACGAGTAACAAGACCCTGACAGATCAATCTCGAGGAAAAGTAGCTACGTTGCAGGAAGAACCTAAAATAGCGAAGAACCGAGAAACGAAAGCAAATCTTCATATGGATAACATTTGTTCAGATTCATTTGAGATATCAGCTGGAAGCACAAGAAGATTTACGTTTACTACAGAGATATTAGAAGAAAATTGTAATGAACTGAAAGCTAAAGAGAGACGTCAGTTGAACTAAAGACAAAAGACGCCTAAGAAAGAACATATGCCAAAAATAATAATAATAAAATCAATGGAAGCAGATACTAAAACATAGAGGAAATAGTAGAGGAACAAACCCTTGACAAGGATAATTATGTAAAAGAGATCACTCCATCACCAGTAATTGGGGCAGCAAGAGTAAATAAAAAAAAAAAACGGACACATCAAAACACCCGTGTGTGTAATGAACGTTTCATCGAATTGTGCAACGTAAACAGAAGCATAACAAAAGACAGCTTAGCAAACACTATACGAAATTTTATAAGATGCAGAAATAAGGAACCTTCTAGTCTGGACACTCCCGCAAAAGGCTGTTTGTCCATTGAACACCTAATATCTTAGGCCGGCCACACACGTGCAGTTTTAACTGTCAGTTGAAACGGCACGTGTGTGGTATCTCAGTTCATCAGTTTAACACAACTGAACAGTTAAACTGAGACAAATAAAGTTTCAATATTTTTAACTGAAAGAATTAACTGAACTGAGCATGTGTGGGGATTCAACTGTATAGTTCTCAGTTTCAAATTTGTGTTTAGCGTGGAGTGCAGTTGGTTGAGGTGAAGATGTCACGTAAACCAAACCAAGTGATTGTTGATTTCATTGCATTGTATCGATCTAAACCTTGCCTGTGGCAAGTTAAAAGTCAAGAATATCATGACCGCGCAAAGAAAGATGCTACCTATGGCAAATTAGCAAAGAAGTTGGAGGAACTTTAATCTGGTGCTACCAAGAAGTCTGTCTTAATGAAACTTAACAGTTTGAGATCTGCTTATCGCAAGGAGAAAAAGAAGGTTGAGACATCACAGAAGTCTGGAGCATCTACAGACAGCATGTAAAAGCCGGTGCTTTGGTATTACGACCTGCTTGAATTCGTGCAAGATCAAGATATCCCGAGGACGTCACGTTCAAATCTGGACAGAGAAACCGAGGAGGTAAGAGAAACATGATACCATTAATGGTAAATGTTTACAAAAACTCCGCTTCACTTACAGCAATGAAAGTTATATAACCAGCTTCCTCTACCTACATGGTTATATAACTTTCATTGCTGTAAGTGATGCGGAGCTTTTGTAAACGTTCACCTCATTATTATATAGTATTTATTATTATAATAAAAAGGAAAACCAGTGTAAACAAATATTTATTTTACATATTTATTTGTGAACAAATTACAGAAACAAATCAGCAACTAATAGAATAATCTATTATTTGCTTTTTAAAATGTTATTTATTTGCCATGGCATTTTGCCATCATTCATGAAGTATTTCCACGACGACGATTTAGTGGAATCATATTCGATTGTGAACTATTGCAACCAGTAGAAATAACAGATCCATCATGAGTATTGTATTTTCTTGATACATGAAGCTCACGGGGGCGTATGTACTAGATTAATCTTGAATCAAAAAGTTATGCAATGCACAAGTAGCCATTACTACTCTCTCAACATTCGCCGGTTCTAAATTAATTGGGGACTGAAAAATACGGAACCGTGAGGCAAGTATCCAAAAAACGTTTTCTACAATGTGCCTCGCTCGAGATAATCGATAGTTGAAAACCTCTTTTTTGGCTGAATCTAATAATCCTTGCCTGAATGGCTTCAAAATATCAGTTGTGA
The DNA here is from genome assembly GCF_015104395.2 of Macrobrachium nipponense. Taxonomy (NCBI): domain Eukaryota; kingdom Metazoa; phylum Arthropoda; class Malacostraca; order Decapoda; family Palaemonidae; genus Macrobrachium; species Macrobrachium nipponense. Next base: position 15,024,529 of record NC_061109.1, on the reverse strand, counting down.
GAGGAAACGCATCGTCAGCAACGAAGACATAAGGAACATCTTTGAGGTTGTCACTAACATCGTCAGGCTGAGGAATGTATAAAATCTCGTTCACCAGCTTTTCAAAGAAAGATGTATTTTGAAGAACACCACCATCGGAAATCCGTCCATTAGTTCCAAAATCAACCAGTAAGAACTGGTATTTTGCATCAACTATAGCTAGAAGAACCATACTGTGTTTACCTTTAAAATTATAATAATACGTTCCAGAGTTATGAGAGGGAATTATTTCAATGTGTTTGCCATCCATGGCACCGATGCAGTGTGGAAAATGCCATCTTTCCTCTGAGTTGGGAAACAAACACAAAGCAATAAATGTTAAAAAATGTATATATTTTAAAATTTTATAATATCATATAAGTTTGTAAAATGTATAATTTCTTAATTTTTTATATTATTGATATATTGTGTCCATTTTTTCAGTAATCCGTTGGCAATCCACTCCCAGTTGAAGAAGTTGTGAATTCTGGTGTTGAAGACTACATCTACATGTTCAAAAAGTGGCAGAACACACAGCCAAAACAACCAATAACCTCAAGGCCTAGTTCTAATAAAAGAAAAACGATAAATGATGACCTGACATCAGAAGTGTTGACTACAATCCGTGACCACTTCAAAAGAACTAAGGAACACCTGACCGTTATGATCTGCCAGGAAGGGTGTGCAGACATAATGCCGATGGACATAATGTCGACGGACATAATGTCGACGGATATGATGCCGATGGACAAAATGTCGGCAAAAATGATAATAATAATAATAATAATAATAATAATAATAATAATAATAATAATAATAATAATAATAAAGTTTTTGTGTACATATTTTGTTTACATATTTAGTTTACATACGCCAGCACCGGTAGTTGTCTTGTTTCGTTTTACAAGCCATTTAATGCCTAACAAATGTATTCGCAACGAAGAAGGATTTTTCAAATTTCATTAGTTCTCCAAGATCTGCAGTATAGTAAAATTGTTTTTTCGGTCTGCCCATCACTTAATGGAGATAACAAAAACGAACAAAGACGGCAAAAAACTTCTTTACGAAGGTTATGCTTACGTTGTCGATAAGCGAAAGGAAGATAGGATCTTATGGCGATGTGAAAAACGTGGATATTGTGGTGAACGAATAACAACTTCTAACGATACTGTACTTTATTTTGCAAGTCATTCTCATCAGCCAGATAGTCTCAGATGTGATGGTCTAAATATCCAGAACAAAGTAAGACATGGCCAGCAGTACAGAAGATATTCCCTCAAATATAATTCACAATGCTACAGCAAACATATACAATACCAATCGAACCCTTCCTAAGTCGAGTCCGCTATATAATCTGTCAGTGATGCCTTCTCCGATGGGGAAATCAACGTTGCATATACGAAATCCAAAGATCTGATACCAGAGAGCATTCTCAGGGAGCGATCCGCGAAGAACTTGTCCTCTCACAAGAAAATATCATATATCACTAAGTGGCTAAGGACCTGCTCAGTGGAAATCTACGCCGATGACCCTTACAATCTGCCTCCAAAGGGGCCTGCTGACCTAAGCCTACCTGCGGTGTACCACATGGCAGAAAATGCCTTCCAAACAGCAAAATCTCTCTCAGAAATAATTGGAAAAAACTCGGAAAAAATCAAAGAGACAAATGATAAATTATCAAGAATCTGGGACATGATCAAAGGACTACAGGAATCCCTAGACAGTCTTAAAACGGTGGAAACAAATCATCTCACACGGATCTGGGATGTGATCAAAGGAGTGCAGGGATCGATAGACAATCGCACAGATAGCCACCAGACTCCTAAGAATGCGGCATCCAGTTTTTCCTCGCCTCCCAGCAACACGGAAGTGCCCCCATCATCTATAGACCGTTCTGAGGGGACTGTTGGTCTCCCAACCTCTTCTCCCTCCCCAGTGCCTCCGGTGGAAGATAGATCTCCAGTGATGATTACCAGCCATCGTAATCCTCCCCACCCTATCTCTCCCCCCCCAACCCCCATCGTAGATACAGATGAGAGTGATCATGAGAGGTCTGGCGGCTGGCAGATACAAACAAGCAGAAAGAAGAGAAGAACCTCTCGTTTGGCTGCTGGACCGGAGCCCAATATTCGTGTTTCACTTCGCCCGACACCTGAGAAGAGATGACACGTAGTAATTCACAATCTGCGCTCATCGGTGACGCTAGACGCCATAGTGGAGAGGGTCAAGTTTCTCACTGGCTCTGACCCACTCATCTCTCACGAACTCTCATGCAGATGTAAACAGAAAGTGGCTTACAGGATTACCTGCCTATTTCTACACCTCGACATTCTTAAAGGCGAGAATTTTGGTCCTAATATAGTAGTTTCAAGATATAACCTAATCCGGGACCAATTACCCCCAGGGGAACTTACTGACACTCCAACCAGGGTCATTTCCACCACAAGTACCAGCCAAGCCCCCACGGCGAGTGACTGCCCACTCCCCCTGGCTAACCCCCCATCCACCCAAATGATCAGCGCATTCATCTCCCATCTTCGTGAGTAGCCATTGATACATTAAACATAATCTCTTGGAATATTTTTGGCCTCAAGCAAAGCATTCCACTCCTAAACATGTTCTGCAAAAACTTCAAAGGCATCATTGCATTGCAAGAAACGCTCCTCTGGCCACATGACCTTACCACCTGTGATTCAATTCATGAAGATTTCAGAACCCTCTCGACCTCATCAATGCAAGTTACAGATCAAATCGTAGCCGGTTGCCCGGGGCCTTTCTTTCCTGTGGCACAAATCGTTAGACAATACGATAAAGGTGATGACCTACAGGAGTGACAGATTGCTGGGGCTTCAAGTGACAGTAGGGAACTCTAAAATCCTAATCATTTATGTTTATATGCCATGGGAAAATAACAATAATTTTGATCATTACTGCATGATCCTAGGGGAGTTACACAGTATTATTCATGATTCTCCTGCTGATCATATTTGTATAATCGGGGACCTTAATTCTCACCCCACAAAACAATTTTATAATGAACTTACTCGCTTCTGTCAAAATCATGCTCTCCAAATTAGCGATGTAATGCTCCTCCCTCCCTCCTCCTATTCATATATACATAATAGAGCAGACGCTATTACAACACCTGGCTGGACCACTGCATCACACCTCCACAACTTCATGATTCTATTATGACCTGCAATATTCGCTATGATCTTGCAACAGAGTATGATCACATCCCATTACAGGTGTCATTCATTACCCCATCCCTCCTTACCGTGAACCTCCTAACTGATCGCCCACCAGCGGTAAACTGGGATTTTAAAAACCAATAGAAAACCAGATACTTTAGGGCGACCACGGTAACCAGGTTGTGGTCAATAGTTCAACCGGCAGGCGCCTTACTTTGTACTATCACAAATTGTAAAAATGACCACCACAGGAGGGATCTGAATGAATTCTATTCGAACATAGTCTCAGCTATGCTTGCTTCGGGCAGGACTGCCTGTAGATTTCGTCAAGGTAATTCTCGTAATATACCTGAATGGAATGACTTTGTTAAAGATCTGTATACATACTCACGAGAAATGTTTTTACTGTGGAGGCAAAATGGTAGCCCGAGGGAAGGGCACACTTTGTTACTGAGACAGGCGAGAGTGCAGTTCAAACTTGCTCTTAAGCACTTCAGATTAAATGAAAAACAACTAAGAGCCGATGCAATGTCTAGAAACTTAGAATGTGGTGATTATCCTCGTCTTTGGAAAGATATCCAGTCCTTAAATCCCAAAACTAAAAAGCTATCACAGATAGGGGAAGCAGTCGGAGACGAAACTATCGCAAATATGTGGGGCAACAACAATATCCTGACTAGCATAAATGATCAAGATTCCCGAAGGGATGTAGATAGCCTTCTTACTGACAACATTCAATTTCATTTTGCAGACCGTATTACGCCAGGTAACATCAGCGATGCCATAAACAGCCTATTTAATAATAAATCATCCGGCTGTGATGGTCTTCCCGCAGAGGCTTTCAAATTCTGCCACCCGATAATTTACATTTTGCTAGCTGCCCTATTCAGTGCGTGCATAATTCACCGGTTTCTTCTAGACTCCCTACTCTTAGTTCACTTGATACCATAATCAAAAACAAGCTAAAGGGTGCAGCTGACCCTGGCAACTACCGGCCGATTGCATCAAAGATACTCGAGTCGGTTTTTCTAGTGAGACTTCTCCCCTTTCTACACACCACTGACAACCAGTTCGGGTTTAAAGCAAACCACTCAACCGACACCTGCATCTACATACTTGAAGAATTGCTGAACTACTACCTATCATCAGCCTCTCCTGTTTTCCTTTGTTTTGTGGACGTGAGAAAAGCATTTGACAGAGTAAACTACCTGAAGCTGCATAAAAGGGGCACACCCCTATATCTAATTGGCATTTTACGTTGCTGGTTCTCCACGAAGCAATTCTGTGTCAAATGGGGTAACGTATTACCGTACACCTTCGGCTCCCTAAACGGGCTTCGGCAAGGGGGCATTCTCTCCCCATACCTGTTTAATACGTACACAGATGCCTTGAATGTCAAACTGAACTCACTCCCAATCGGATGCACTGTCAATGAAACAACTATAAACAACTTCTGTTACGCCGACGATATGGTTCTGATTTCCCCATCAGTGCAAGGTCTCCAACGACTCATCGACACCTGCCGCCAATATGCAGAGGAATTTGATATAATCTACAACGAAACCAAGACCCATGCAGTGCATGTCGCTGCTCCCGAGATCGCTTAAGCGAGTGAGAAACAGCAGCAACTTGCTCATACAAAGCATCCTAAGGAGTGAAGCAAGAAGATCTAAATTGTGGGAAAGATGGGGAAAAGAGGCCTTTGTCCCTTAAAGGACTTAATCTCTGTATTGGCAAGATGTCATCTGCAGATTTTGTCATTATTATATTTATTGCTGATATTTTAATTTTTCATTATTACTGTGATTACTATCAAGTTAAAGTTTTTTTTACATTCAATTTTTGTATTTAGCCCTCTGGACCTGACCACTGTAACCACCTAAGGTCTCTAGTTGAAATTTAAGTTATAAAATCTGTGCACTAACAGTTATAACTCTCAATGCATTTTTTATGCCCAATATTATTACTGTGATTACCAATATTATGATTACTATATTTTATGCTATCTCAGCTATTTTGTGGATAAGTGCCGATTATCATTATTGTTTTTTATCATGTCTCATGCATCTAGATTGTGTTTGTTACAGTCTGTATTTTGTATATTCCATGTATATGGCCCTGAGCTGAAATAAAGGATATTATTATTATTATTATTATTATTATTATTATTATTATTATTAGTAGTAGTAGTAGTAGTAGTAGTAGTAGTAGTAGTAGTAGTAGTAGTAGTAGTAGTAGTAGTAGTATTATTACTAAATGTGTGTGGGGCTTTGCCAAAGAAGGAGTCAATTTCGCGCACAATTAGGTGACAGCGAAGTGTATATGAAGATGAAGATTTGAAAACAACTACAAGAGGAGAAGCGTTTTTGTTGCACTCTAGTGAGGACATAAGCATTTACTCACCGTGGTTTGCGATGGGACATTTGATTCTCCCCTGTTGGGAAGCAGTTGTATACTATTCATGCCCTTGTGACAAATAACAAAACACTACCAATGGTTTATTGCCTTACAATAAAAAAAGGAGTAGCAAATTTACGAGTTCATTTTAAAATTTTTGAGAGACCGCCATTTGAACCCAACCTCTATTAGTGTTGATTTCGAAAGAGCTGCTATCAACAGTGTAAGGAAGATATTTCCAGATACTATCGTTTATGGATGCTTTTTTCCATTTCGGTCAATGTTTGTGGCGCAAAATCCAGTCATTGGGTTTACAATCCTGGTACAGTGAAACCAGTAATGCATTCATCATAAAGCAGTTTCGAGCCTTAGCATTTGTTCCTTCTGAATAAGTATATGCTTTTTTTGAAGAGCCTCTTGGTTCCCATACTGAAGAAATAAATTTGTAGCTCTACAATTGAGCCATCTTGTGATTCATTAAAATGCGATTGACTGTCAAGTTTGTTTATTTCGGAACTATCATTTTAACCTGTTTTATTATGAATGAATGAAAGAGTAGCAAGAATAAATTGCTAAATAAAATTCTTCGTCGACATTTTGTCCATCGACATTATATCCGTCGACATTAAGTCCATCGGTATTTTGTCCTACAACCGCTAGGAAGCACTCTTGCTCTGAGGTTAAAAGCTCTGGATAAAGGTGTGGCCCTCATTGCGGAAAAAAATATATGACATAATATTTGAGGCTGAAATGGTTTATCTAAGCACATCGTCAATGTAGTATCATTATAGTTCATCAACAAGCCAGAGTCCCATTAGTACCCCATGGATGTCCCGCACCGTCACCGTGTCCGTCTCCAACATATGAATAAGATTCATTTACACAGATTCATAATGACAGAATCGGAGACTCATTACTTTCTCAGGAGAACACAACATCCTCATATTTTGCTCAGTTTGATCCTAATAATAATGTATAATCGAGTTAGGTAGCAAAATGCCAAATTAACTGTTACATTAAGTGTATTTCTTTAAAATTCCATGTAAACCCGTTCTAAAAATAAATGCAGTTTGTCATTGAAATATGATTATGTTCTCATTTTTCCTATTCATTTAATTTATAAAATACATACCTGCATGTGCTTCCCCAAAACTTTGTACAACATGTCACATGTTGAGGTGATTTTCTTGTGGAGAAACCTCAAGGTAGCAGTTAATCTTTCATGTGGAGATGTTGCTCTTCTCATTACTGTATCTTTCTTTTGAATGAAAGGAGAAACCAGCGAAAGCAACTTTTGGTACACTGTTTCGGCCATGCGCAAATAATTGAGAAAATCTAATGGTTCTTCACTTAATTCTTTTAATAGTCTAATATCCGAAGATTGATTTCGTCTTAGGAACACTTTTTGCACCACTGTTTATGCTTTTTTTTTTTTTTTTTTTTTTTTTTAGCATTACAAAGAATACACCGAGAGCGGCAAGATCGTACTGCTCGAAATCATTGTAAAAACTGAAGGATTGAACTGTGCGTGTGTGCGCATCTCAGTTTAAACTGACGTAAATACAGTGAACAGGTATATAACTGTCAGTTAAAACTGCACTCGTGTGGCTGGCCTTATAACAAAAACAAATAAATGCCATAAATAAAGTTTTAGAAGAAATACAAATTGATAATCCACAACAAGAAACTAACGCTTGAACACACTAACGTATTATTTTCTATGATTATATTATACAGGGGAATGCAAATGGCCTGAAAAATACAACGATTACAAAGGGAATGCGAACCAATGATATTATGTTTACAACACGTCAACAAAACAATATCAGCAATAGGTAAATATACCTTAGTATCTAGAGAAGAAAATTAAGGCACAGCCATATATGCACATAACAAAATATGTTATGACAGAGTACCTGTAAACTATACTGACTTACAAATATCAAGTATTAAAATACGAATAAAAAAAAAAACGATAATTATGTCATTTATAATTTATACAACCAACCTAATAAAAATATGACATTGAAAGATTTACTTAACAATGCCAAGGAACCTACATTAATATTAGTTGATTTTAATGCTCGCAACCCGACGTGGAACTGTAATTGTACAAACTCAAACAGAACAGGAAGTAAAATAGAAGAATTCGTAAATTCAAATGACATGTGCTCTATAAATGATGACGAAATCAACACATATTTTTCAAAAACACATGTAACATTTTCCTCAGTAGACTTAACTCTATGTACAGTCATACTCATATCTGAGGCAAGATGATTATTTTTGCTTCGTCCAAAATCTTGACGCAATGTGAAGTTGCCAAGTAGTGTTCAACTTTTTTTTACTTTTCATTTCTAATGTCATACATGTCAACAAGTTTGCGAATTTACAGCAACACTGTTTTCCTTATGGTTAAATGAATATGATCCCTTTTATTTTGAATGTTGAAATTTTAGGCTGTGTTCAAACTACCTGTATATTGCAAAATGATTTATAGGCCTAAGCAAATAATTTAAGCCTTCTGAGAAATAATCTGTTACTAAAAAATTTATGTGTAGAGATTACCTGTTCTTTGAAGGATAAAAGTAAATGATTATGTTAATTATATATAGAAAAGATGGCCATTACTCGAAATATCTATTAGCATTAATGTCAAGGCCTATGGAACACATTTTTTAACTGGCTTAAAATATTATTTTCTTATAAGTCCCTCTGCTCGCTTTTGGTGTATGATTCATTTGTTCATAAGGTAACTTAAAGTGCAAGAATGTGTAGATAACTTTATATGCTTTCTGACCAGAAATTGTTAATAAAGAGATGTAAATGCTAAGTGTTATGTATTTATCGTAAGTAAAGAAATGTAACACATCTAGGCCTAGATACAAAATCTTGGTTTTAACAAAAGAATAATTGCATATGCGAATATTTGCTAGAAATTTTTCAATGGGTTAAGCAATATGACTTAAATCATCTCATTTTTATGAAAATCCAAATATTTCTCTAACAAATATAAAATAATAGTTTACAGATAATTTCATTGTTGCTACTCATTGTAGACCTACTATGTTTCAGGTGGTTCATGTTACGCCGCCACTTTAATGGTTTCATCACGCTCGCTCCGCTCACCCGTTGATATCGGTGGATGCATTCCAGCTACAATAATACTTTTGTATATACTTATTTACATTTTTTTAGCGTTGAAGTTTAAAAACAATCAAATAGGACTATGTCAAATTTTATGGTTGCATTGGAAGCAATATTAATGTTAAACTTGAATATAGTTGATAACCTTGCACACTAGTGATTGTCTCCCATTTCATTATTACAAAATAATCCCGCCAAGCATGTCCCTCAATAAAAAATTTATAAAGCAGATTGGTAGAGCACTTCCTCAGTAAATGACTTACACAATAACCCGCCATGTCTACATTACCATTAAAACTTCATCTGCTAACCATTGCTGAGAGCAACGTTCCAATAATATTGTCCCGCCACTACCAACACATGGACAGAAGTTTTCATCCATATGTATCTAATTCGTCCCATCTTTCAATGGGAAGTTGATATTTATTATGTTTACAAACATAATCTCTCCTATAAGGAGACAATTAGATAATCTAGATAGAAAGTTCAGTAAAACAGATAAAACATTACCATTATTAGTAGAAGAAACTATACAAAAGGTTACTATAATTTTACTAGAAATTGATATACTAAAACCTCTATACAACAAAATATCTGCAAAATTTAAAAAAGGAAGTAATTCAAAGAAGATTAATTTCATGGAGGAAATATGTACCTATTAGATCTCTTACATAAAAGATATGGGAAAATTCAGGAAAATAAATGGTACCCATGTTGATCCACCTAGACACTCCATATTAAAAAAATGGGAAGAGAATACTTAATCCAAAAGAAGAAAGTAATATGATAGGAGAAAACTTAGCAAATGTATGTAGTGATCAAAATTTGAATGAACACTTCCACACAAAGAAAAATTATATAGAATTAATAGCAATCAATTTTGAAACAATAGAAAATAAACTATATCATAATAGAATATTTAATATGTTGAACAGCAATAAATCTGCTCCTGGAGGTGGCAAGATTGGCACCACTGGTAAGGTCATACTTATTACAATCTTATAATCATTTATGGCTTCGGAATATATTTCCTGATGAATGGCGTAAAACTATAATAATTCCTATCCCCGAACCTGGAAAGGATCCAAGTAATTTGAATAATTATAGACCAATTTCTTTAACAAGTTGCCTAAGCAGGTTACCAGAGAAAATGGTAAATGTTCGACCAACATGGCACATTTGAAAAAATAAAATTTTGACTCTCACTTAGTTCGGGTCACAATGTAACAGATCTAAATCTGATTTCCTATCTAACTTAGAATACCACATACAAAGAGGATTTGAACGAAAACAATATACTGCGGCTATCTTTTTTTCATGTTGATAAGGCATACAATCCTACATGGAGATATGCAATACTAAAAATGTAATATAAAAATAGACATTTACCTAAGTTTATCCCAAACTTGGTGACAGATCGCAATGCTCAGGTGAGAATTGTTGATGTTTTGTCAAAAACATTTCCACTTGAAAATGGTGTCCCACAGGGAAGCATCCTTAATGGCACACTGTTTACCTTAGTAATAAATGATATCAGTAATAATCTACCTATTGGAATTAAGGGCAACACATGCAGAGTGAATAATTAATGAAACCATGATAAAAAAAATGAATGGACCTCATCTGTAAGCTTTAAATTATCCATGCATAAGACTCAAGCAGTCGTGTTTTATGAAAATAACAAATGGAAGAAAGGTGAAGAAATATATTTAAAAATCCAGAAATCATAGTATGCCAATTGGCTAAATTACAACATTTTTAGGATTAGTATTTGATACAAGCCTAAATTAGAAAGCTCACATAATAGACATGGAATCAAAATATAAAGGAGCATGAAATCTAATTAAAAAAAAACTATTGAACACTACTTTGGGAGCCAATAGGAATGCAAGGTCTTACTGTACTGTATAAAGCAACGGTGTTGAATATCATTGATTACAAAAGCAAAATATATGGTGTAGCATCAGATGCAACGCTGAGAGCATTGGATCCAATTCACAATGACGGTCTTAGAATAGGTTCAGGAGTATTTAGATCATCACCAACCTCATCTTTACTTTTGTTGAATGTGATGAATTTCCATTGTCTCTCCATAGAGAATTCAGACAAGTGACTCTCCAACAACAAAATTATTTGAATTAAGAGATGTATTTATAAACAATCATCCACCACCTTTCCTTGTTACAGCTAGAAAATTGTTTGAGTCACTAAATATAAGTGTACAATTACCTTCAATAGCAAAGTTACCTCCTATGAATAAAGTGAGAATTTGCACACACTCAAAATATTTTTAACAAAAAGTTACTCATACACACCAGAACACCACAATATACAATAAACCATATAAGCCAAAAAGGTCCACATTACACAATATACACAGACGGATCTAAATCAAAGTATGCAATGGGATATGCTACTATATCCCAAGACAAAATGTATCAGTTCTCTCTACTTAATAATGCTTGAGTCTTCGCAGGAGAGTTGTGTACAATTGCATCAGTCATAGAAATTTTGTGATTTTTAGTGACTCGAGAAGCGCTATGAGGCTATTCAAAGTTACTAAACAAAAAATTATATTGTACAACAAATATAATTATATAATAATAAGGATTAAAGGAAGTGAAGAGGCTGATAGAGCAGCCAAAGAAGCAACTCATATGACAAGATCGAATATAAATATCCCCGTTTAACAATTGTTTAACAAAGTGGGATAATAACAAACAAACATGTGCTGTGTGTCAAAAATATAACCAACAGCCATTATCAACTTTTGGAAATAAATCGAGGGAGATTTTTTTGAAATATTCTACATTTCAGTAATTTCAATTTTAATATTCATAAAAATATGAAATTTAATCAATGAAATATAAAAATAAGTAAATAATGAAAACACGAAAACCTATAGAGTGCTTAATGAGTTTAAAAAATTGAATGTTACTTAATTTATTCTGAGTTTTATTTTTTAAGTGTTTGTAAGTATGGAAACATGAGAAATGTATTTGTTGTGCGTGTGTGTTTCATTGTAAAAGCACGTGCTTTTGAGTAGTTTTTAGGTTCACCAAATGACCTATTTGGCCCCACACTTTGCCTCTGGCCTAGAGCTGGTAAAGTATTTCATTCAAATCCTTTGGGCCAGCCCTATGAGAGCTGATAGTCAGCTCAGTAGTCTGGTTAAACTATTTGATAATAATAATAATAATAATAATAATAATAATAATAATAATAATAATAATAATAATAATAATAATAATAATAATAATAATAACTCAAGAAAAGAGGCAACAGAATCAACCATCTGATGTTCATGGACGACATCAAGCTGTATGGTAAGAGCATCAAGGAAATAGATACCCTAATCCAGACTGTAAGGATTGTATCTGGGGACATCAGGATGGAGTTTGGAATAGAAAAATGCGCCTTAGTCAACATACAAAAAGGCAAAGTAACGAGAACTGAAGGGATAAAGCTACCAGATGGGAGCAACATCAAACACATAGATGAGACAGGATACAAATACCTGGGAATAATGGAAGGAGGGGATATAAAACACCAAGAGATGAAGGACACGATCAGGAAAGAATATATGCAGAGACTCAAGGCGATACTCAAGTCAAAACTCAACAGCGGAAATATGATAAAAGCCATAAACACATGGGCAGTGCCAGTAATCAGATACAGCGCAGGAATAGTGGAATGGACGAAGGCAGAACTCCGCAGCATAGATCAGAAAACCAGGAAACATATGACAATACACAAAGCACTACACCCAAGAGCAAATACGGACAGACTATACGTAACACGAAAGGAAGGAGGGAGAGGACTACTAAGTACAGAGGACTGCGTAAACATCGAGAACAGAGCACTGGGGCAATATCTGAAAAACCAGTGCAAGACGAGTGGCTAAAGAGTGCATGGGAAGAAGGACTGATAAAAGTAGACGAAGACCCAGAAATATACAGAGACAGGAGAAAGACAGACAGAACAGAGGACTGGCACAACAAACCAATGCACGGACAATACATGAGACAGACTAAAGAACTAGCAGCGATGACACATGGCAATGGCTACAGAGGGGAGAGCTAAAGAAGGAAACTGAAGGGATAACAGCGGCACAAGATCAGGCCCTAAGAACCAGGTATATTCAAAGAACGATAGACGGAAATAACATCTCTCCCATATGTAGGAAGTGCAATACGAAAAATGAAACCATAAACCACATAGCAAGTGAATGCCCGGCACTTGCACAGAACCAGTACAAAAAGAGGCATGATTCAGTAGCAAAAGCCCTCCACTGGAGCCTGTGCAAGAAACATCAGCTACCTTGCAGTAATAAGTGGTACGAGCACCAACCTGAAGGAGTGATAGAAAACGATCAGGCAAAGATCCTCTGGGACTTTGGTATCAGAACGGATAGGGTGATACGTGCAAACAGACCAGACGTGACGTTGATTGACAAAGTCAAGAAGAAAGTATCACTCATTGATGTCGCAATACCATGGGACACCAGAGTTGAAGAAAGAAAGAGATGGGATGGGAATAAGTATCAAGATCTGAAAATAGAAATAAGAAGGATATGGGATATGCCAGTGGAAATCGTACCCATAATCATAGGAGCACTAGGCCACGATCCAAGATCCCTGAAAAGGAATCTAGAAAAACTAGAGGCTGAAGTAGCTCCAGGACTCATGCAGAAGAGTGTCATCCTAGAAACGGCACACATAGTAAGAAAAGTGATGGACTCCTAGGAGGCAGGATGCAACCCGGAACCCCACACTATAAATACCACCCAGTCGAATTGGAGGACTGTGATAGAGCAAAAAAAAAAAAAAAATAATAATAATAATAATAATAATAAAACCATCCGTTTTTGGTCCTGGAGCTAAATTTTTACTGTTGTTCTCTCCACTTTGTGGCGTCACCCAAAACAAATAGTTCGTTTTCTCATTTCCTTCCTCGACTTCCTCCTAGTTCCCACAAGGCCGCACTATTTACTTTCCATTTGAAGTTCATGTCCGTATCTCCTTGTCCACGCATCTTCTTATTTTGTCTTTTCTATAATGATGTATTTATTACTAAACTTTATTTATACTAGCATAAATCACTTATTTGTTGTGTCAGAATCCCTTTCACCTTCACTCTGAAACAGTTTTCTTTTAACCATCACTTTTTAACTGGTTTTGATTTCCTTTCTTTACTTTCTGAAGGCTGGATCAAACATCGGCGAATAAAGCCCACGACCGTCATAATGGCTTGGCTTTACGACTGTTGTGGACCTTGGGAAAAAAAGAAGAAAAATCAGCTGATTACTACAACAGTACGACGCTCGCAATGTACAATTACATACTTCGAGATGAGATTTGCGACGTACGTAGACATACACGTATGTCGCCGATGATCTGGGCCACACCCACTTTTAATGCTTTTATGGGAGCGGCGACTGACGTACGAGTAAATGCAATTTCGTCAGATGTAAGCCAATTATGACATACGTAATACAGAATCAGACATTGCAGCACGTGCACGACACAATACATAAACTGTGTCGTGAACGTGTTGCAATGCATATAAAAGCAGGTTGATGAGAGTTTGCACTCATTCCCATTCCAGGCGCTGCTGACAGAGGCACAAGATGGATGAACAGAAAGTTGTGAAGACTGACCAATGTCTGGACGTGATATTAGACACTGTAAATGATGATCCTGAACTGGCACTGGCCATGGTGGATTATTACTATGCCGATGTTAAGAATAGTGAAAATACGGCAGGAACAAAAGCACAAGAAGCAAAAGAAACTAAGCAGGAGATGCTGGATGTGGCCCTATTTAAAAAGAAGAGAGGAGAAAGGTTACTACAACTTGAAACAAATGGCGTGTGAAACTCCAGGACTGTACTGGAGCTTGACCTGGATAACAGAGGAGCTTTTCAATGAAATTGTTGAACGGGTCTCGCCCTACATCACGAAAGAACTCACGTTCTGGAGAAGACTCCATTGAGCCAGGCCTGCATGTTGCAATTGCCCTGCACTTCCTTGCAACTGGAGAATCCTACAAGACCCTGGCGTTCCAATTCCAAGTAGCTGCCAACACAGTCTGCAGTATTGTGCCTGAAACTTGTAGAGCCATAGTGACAGTGTATGGAGATGAGGTGGTGCAGTTACCCCCGACCCCAGAGCAATGGAAGGAAGTAGCCAGTGGTTTTGAAGAACGTTGGAATTTCCCACACACCCTGGGAGCAGTAGACGGGAAACACATCAGAATCCAGAACCCAGAGAAAGGCGAGGGAAGTTGGGAAAGCAATGGAAGTGGAGAATGAGAGGCTTAGGATTGATAATGAGTAACTAAAGAGCAAGTTAGAGGAGATTAGAGGAATGCTAAGGAGTGCAAGAGTGGAAATGAAAGAAGTGAAAGGGGCTGAAGAGTGAATGATTGGAAAATTGGATAAGAAGCCAGAGTTGATGATGACTAATGTTCAAGAAATGAGAGGGAGCTGTCGGAGGTAGGTCTCCTGGGTCTTGTGACAGGCCTGGAGCAATTAAGAAAGTGAAAGAACGAGTGGATGAAAGTGTGAGTGAGGAAAGTGATATGGTTGTGGTAAATGAGGAAAAGAAAGAGAAGGTACAGAATAGGGATAGCAGAAGAGTAAGGAGGGAGTTGAGAGTCAAGAAAGGGCTAAAGGGAAGAGATTAGTAAGGATGGTGGGCAAGATAAGAAAAGAATGAATGAAGATGAGAAGAGAATTGAGAGCAAGGAACAAAATGAGAGTTAGTTAGATAGCGATGAATGGGAATAGGTAAGTAGAAAGAAAAAGGGTAAGAAGAGTGTAATCAAGAGTATGGATGTCAGTATGGAAGTTGATTCGTCATATTCGGAAGAGGTTACAGAGGGGTCAAGATGGAAGTAACAGAAGTGAGAGAGGTACCCCGATGTGCATGATACAAGGAATATGACAGTAGGGATATAGGGGACTTTTTTTTAAGGAATATGAGAAGTATTATGTGGCTAAGTATGGGGACAAGAAGAGATGGGTTAAGGAACTAGGAGAATTCGTGGCTGGGTATTTGCTGAATATGTATGGAATAATGATGAGTGTGGGAGATAACTAGGATTGCAGAACATGCTAAAAGGGTAAGAAGTAGTACTAGGTATAGAAGGAGAGACAATTTTGATTGATTGATTGATTTGTAGTTCTTACTGGCGTTGCAACGACGAGGTTATTGACGCCGTATCATTAAAAGGAATTGCAAAGGAAAGTCAATTAAAAAGCTCTAAATATGTTTATATAAGATCTGTAAGAGAACTACAAAGAACTCACGAAATACCCATCCCACCTACACACCTATTTCAAATCAATTGTAAACAAAAGTACAAGCAACACAGGCACCCTGTACACTTCCAAATTCTACAGAATTCTGGGAAATAAATAGATATTAAAAGTACTAAAACTTTATAAATGGTAATAAATATTATATCAATTGGAGGTAAACTTTTTGTACATAAAAATCTAACGAAGTAAAAGACTTGAAAGCAAATGATATACACTAACACATACACAAACTCAAACATCATGACCAAACTAACCTAAATTTTTTCAAGAAGACCTGCTTCTTGAAGCTAACTAAAAAGGCTATCCTCATTAAAATCTCTTCCTATAATGACATCCAATTTAAGATCCACTCTTCCAACTACGTTAAAATGACTGTTCCTTGCTGACATTAAGCTGGGAAATTCTGCTATTAAATGTTTTACTGTGATGGGAACAAGGCAATCCTCGCAAAATGGTTCAGGGTAATTTTTCATTAAAAAACCATGAGTAATCCGTGTGTGGCCGATCCATAACCTACATAATGCAGTCTCTTTCCGACGGTCTTCTAACATATAAAGCAGTGGTTGATTACATCAGGAAGTTCTCTCGTTCTATTATTGCTCTCTATTGTCCAATAAAATTGTCAAACTGATTCCACTGTCTTTTTAATTTCAGGAATGTAGTCTGAGCAACAATCCAACATGTGAAGGAACCTAGCAGAAGTTAATTGCCTTCTTTAGTTTTAATAAAAACAGCCATTCTGTTATTTCCAGTGCCACTGGGTGCACTGGATTAAAAGATGCCAAAGCTTCCAAGGCACTCTTGGAATCACTAAAAATAGTAAAATTATCTCCTTCTAAAGGTACCATTTTCTTTAGTGCTGTTAAAATGCTAAAAAATTCAGCAGTAAAAATCGAAGCAGAACTTGGTAGTGGACCACAAACACTACTGTCGGGGTATACTACTCCAAACCCAACGCCTGCACTGGATTTGGAGCCATCTGTAAATTTGCCTCGAGTTATCATGCTTTTCCGCGTGACAAAGAAATTTCTGTTTAAGAATATCATCTGAACAATCTGTCTTGCAACCAGAAAGAATCTTGAAAATTTTGCTGGAATTACTTTTCCTTTTATTACATTGAGCTCCTCCAATGCACATTTTACCATTTGGATATGAAGCATATTTTTCATGAATACAAAAATTACCTTTAAAAACAGTATTGTAGGCTAAGGACTCAGGAGTTCTCTGTATGCAGTACCAATATTTCAACAGGGCAAAGTTTGTTATCAAATCTAGGGGCAGTTCACTTGCATCCACAAATAAACTAGATATTGGGGAGGATCTAAAGGCTCCTGTTGCAATTCTAATTCCCCCATTGTGAACTGCATTGCAAAGTATCTAATCTTGTAGTTGCTGATGAATAGATTTCTGACCTATATGCCAATTTTGAAGCAACCATTGCTTTATAAACATGTAACAAGTGCTTTCTATCAGCCCCCCAATTTGTATGACTTAATACTTTTAAAACATCTAATGCCTTCATGCATTTGACTTTGAGGCTCCTGAGATGAGCTTCCCATGTTAACCTGCTATCAAAGACGAGGCCTAAAAACTTTGTTTCCTGTACACATTGGAGTCTCTGTCTCTTTAAAAACAGATCTGGGTCTGGATGAACCCCTCTGATAAGGCAGAAATGCATAACAACAGTTTTGGCAGAGGAAAATTAAAACCATGCTCAGCTGCCCAACTGTTAACTTTATTTATTACCAACTGAAGTTTTCGCTCTGCAACAGACATTTTAGATGCAGCGCATGAAATAGATAAATCATCAATGAACATTGTTGACATTACATCATTTGGAATTTTTGAGGCTATTCCATTTATGGCTAAGGCAAACAGAGTGACACTTAACACACCTACCTGTGGTACTCCTTCCTCTTGTTCTTTCAAATTAGACAAAGTACTACCAACTCTGACTTTCAAATAACGTTTTTTTAACTTAATAAAAAGTGGTAGTTCTCCACGCAGACCAACTTCATGCAATACTTTCATAATTCCATGCCTCCAGGTAGTATCATAAGCCTTTTCTAGGTTAAAGAAAACCACCACATAATGCTGCTTGGAAGCAAATGCCTGACAAATTGCATTCTCCAAACGTATCAATACATCTGTGCAAGAGTGCATATGGCGAAAGCCACACTGAGATGATGATATATAATCTTCTTTGATTCTAAAAACCATAACTTATAGAAAAAATTTACCATTTTTTCTATAAGTTTACAAAAACAGGATGTTAAAGCTATTGGTCTATAGACCAATAGCTTTAACATCCTTATAGGGACAGATGAATCTTATAGGGACAGATAAATCTTTCCCAGACTTGACAAAGGGTAAAACTGTCGCTATTTCCCAAACACTAGGGTAATCACTCTCCTTAAAAATTCTATTAATAATACTTAAAATGGAAAATTTAGTTTCCTTTGAAGTATTCTTGATCATTTCATATAAAATGTCATCAGGTCCAGGTGCAGTGTTTCTACTGTTACTAAGATTAAATAAAATTCCTCCATGGTAAAAGGCATATTATATGATTCAGATTTAAAAGAAGTAAAATCAAGTGCTTCAGACTCTGCTAACACTCTCTCCCTGTAGAATGGAGAATTTTCATCCCTGCTTGATATCATTGCAAAATGTTCAGCAAATACATTGTTTACAGCCTTTGAGTCGGTTATAGTCACCATTGACTTTTAAAACAGGGAGGGGACTAGGATTGTACTTTCCTGCTATTTTCTTAATAACTGTCCAGATCTTGGTCATAGGTGTTTTCCAGGTAATTGATGACATAAAAAGTTCCCATGATTCTCGTCTCGCATGTTTTATTTGCCATCTGAATTTGACTCGAGGCTTTTTAAAGGAGATCAAGTAGCATTCACATTGATGTCTTCTGTACCTAGTGAAAGCTGCTCTCATGGCTTTACGTCTTATTTTGCATTGAATATTCCACCATGGAACAGGCTTCCAATGCAATTTTCCACTGGTTTTTGGGATTGCCTTTTCTGCTGTAAACATAAAAATCATTGTTAAGTAGAACACTGCTACTCCTATTGTTGGCATATCTTTTGCATCTAGTTCAATATAACTAAGTTCCTGGAAAAGGGGCCAATTTGCTTTTCTGGTACACCACCTAGGCATTCTGTATACTGGCTCATATTTCTCAGTTCTGATGTCAATTGGAAAATGATCACTACCGTATAGATCATCCAACACTTCCCAGTTGAAGTCAATGAATGTATCAGAACTGGTGATAGATAAGTCAATGCATGAAAATGCACCAGTCTGAATGTGAAAATGGGTGGGTTTTTCAGTATTCAAAAGGGTCATATCTAAATTTTCTATTGATGATAAGATGAGGTTTCCTCGTTGATTTGTTAAAATGTCATCCCAAAGTTCATGTCGACCATTAAAGTCTCCCAATATAAGAAATGGTCGGGGTAGCTGTTCATACAAGCGTGTTAACTGTCGTTCAAGTATTGGGTTATTAGGAGGGAGCTACAATGAACAAATTGTGTCTTTTTTAAGTGAATTTTGACAGCTAGAGCTTGTAATTGGGTGTGCAACTGTATTTTTGAGTGAGCAATATCTCGTCTTACAAGAAGAGCACTTGCACCCGAATTTCCCTGTAAAGGGAATTGGAAGTGCAATGCCAAAAAACTCTTTAGGAGTAAGCATTTTGTTGTTGCTTAGCATAATCTCTTGTAGCGCTAAGCATACTGGGTTATACGTATTAATCAAACATAATAGCTCTTTATATTTAGCGCGAAGTCCCTGGCAGTTCCATTGTAGTATAGCAGAGAAAGTACCTAGTTTCCACTGTCCAAGATCGTTTTGTTATGTTTTTTCTTTGTAGATAACATCTGAGTTTTGTGACGGACTTTTGGTACAGTTTCAGATGTCTAAGGAGTACTTAGAGGGTCATGTGAATGTACTAAGTGATCACTTATGATGGTATTTGAAACAGCAGTATCTTTAGTAGTATCTTCGACCCTTGTAGTATCTGGTTTATCATTTTCAGCTAGTCTAGTTTTATTGTCTAAACCAAGCTGAACTGAGTTTAATGTTTTGTTTTCCTTACGTTCTACATTTGTTGCTGCTGTGTTGTAAGATAAGATAGTGGGATATGATTCATTATTTTCCATTAATTCAGATGTTCTATGAGGGTCAGCTGAACCATAAGATGATGAAGGTTTACTTATTTTTTTCTGGCTCATTAACTTTTTCTGGGGGTGTATTCCCTTTCTCAAGGTGCTTGACTTTTGATTCAGCCATTGTTACAGACCCTTCACTTAAAGTCCTCTTGTTGACAATTGTCCCAGCATCCATTTTTTCTTCTTTATCTTCATTGGACTTTTTCGGATTCAATTTCTTTTGTCTTTCCCCATTTCCTTTTACTGCATCTACAAATGACTTCTAGGTGTTGAATTTCTGCAAAGTCTTTTGTCTTGCCTCTTTAAAGGTAATGCGCTCTTGAGTCTTGATACAAAATGTTTCTTTTTCAATGATATACTTAATACATGATTTATGTGCTGCATCATGGTCTCCCCCACAATTAGGGCAGCATGGAGTAAGCTCACAATTCCCATGGTCTTTTCTTCCACAGTTAAAGCATATAGCTGGTTCATTTCTTTCTTTTTTCCTGCATGTTGTAATTAGATGGCCAAACATTTGGCAATGGAAACATCTTCTGGGAGCAGAAATATACTGTCTAACTGGCAAGTGAAGCCATGCAGCTTTCAGAAATTTAGGGAGTCTCAATCAATTAAAGGTGAGTATCAAAGTAGGTGTTGGATTCGTCTTGGATTCTTGATTCGTTTCACATCAACCACCTTTTGATCAGCAAATTCTTTTCAGAGAGTGTCCTCAGAATAATGTAAGAGTTCAGTACTACACACTACTCCTTTAGACTGATTCATTGTTTTGTGAGTAGTGCATTTTGCTGCACTTCCATCTACAGCACTTATAGATAGTAACTTTCTACTTTCATCTGGTGATGAAACTTCTACAAGCAATCTTCCTTCACCTTGAGAGGCTATCTTTGGTTCTCTGCCAATGCATTTCACAATATCTCTATGGATATCAAATATATTCAGTTCTTTTATGTTTTTGTCGAGGTCAAGAGAAAGGTGTTTGTTATACGTCTCAGGTTCTTGAGATCCAAGTAAAATTCCAATATCATGATTAGCATTCGTATTTTTATTATCAAATCTACTATTCTTTCCTCTGTTCGAACTACATAAGGGCTCGTAGTAAAGATCAAAGAATCATTGTTGTTTTCATTGGAGGAGGTTGGGGATAGCAAAGGAAGGTCCTTATCCAAGCCTAAGGTTGTCAACTGTGCCAAAGAGTCAGGGGGTCCAGGGGACAGTGTACTAGAGAGACTAGCCATGGGAATTTGAAAGAAAAAAAATTGGGAAAACATGCACACACAACAACTGCTTGGGCCCTCTTGATTTGAGACTGCCTTGACGAAGTTATGCATTTTCAGCCGACTGCTGAAAATGCATAGCGGGCAAGAGGGCTTTCGAACTGGGAGAAATATCTCCCAGTTCGAATCCAAAAGTCTCAATTTTCCTCTTACTTAAATTTGTTTCCACTCTTCTACTTTCTTTAACTCAGTTGCTGTCCCCCCCTTCTTCACTAAAACCTTCTTACAGGTTGGGCAGGGGCTGGGCTTTTGCGCATTGACTCTTTCTTGATCCAAATGGCAGAGATTGTAGAGGTTTGGTCCGCCTCTCGAGTATGTTTGGATGTTGATATGATGTTGATATGATTTCATAGCAATATCCTTTGGGGCGGAACTACCTACGGGGGACTTGCCTGCGGAATCCGGGGAGGTATAGTCTCTAGGGTAGGACTCTCGGCATTCTTTCCGGTGTGCCCTCTATTGTAACATGAATGGGGATGATTGCATACTAGTTATGCCCTCAGTCCTATCAAGCGGGTTTTGCTTACACTTGAGCCACTCATGTTATGATAGAACTATCCCTTCGGGGTAGGGTAGGGAGTGGACATATGGGAGTCAGTCTCTGCTGAGTGTCTTTGGTGAGAGAGGGGTTGGTGCGGGGGGCCTGGTTTTCTGCCTGATTTGCAGTAGGTATTTCAAATTTCTGCTGAATGATAATGAATAACGACCCTATGATAAACTCCCCCGGACAATGCGACCTCTTGACACTACCCTCCTCTTCGACCTCTGGCACGGACACAGACTATCCTATAGAAAATTCAGTTGCACAGAAGACGACCCATGACAAGACCTTGAATGTGGCTATGGAAAGTTCTAGCAGTGGTGAGAGAATCCTTTATGTTGATTCTCTCTCCTCAGACTTAAATTGTTTTACGTTTATGGAAATGTTTGGAAGGTTTGGTGAAATTAAAGTCATAAAGTATTGTGAAACTAAAGATTTTGCATTTTGGAGGGTTTGGATTGAGTTTACAACTCATCATAATGCCATGAATGCTTTCAAGTGCTCAACTAAGGAAAACTTAAAATGTATGTTAATTCATAAAATACCCCAGAATATTGAAGTTGATTCCTTTTATCCAGCGAGAGTCAGTCAGGAAACTACAGATGGGAAACATAAGGTGAGGACATCTTTACCTGCCAGGTGGCTAATTGTTTCAACAACAAAAATCAGAATTTTGCAATCTTTTCCACTTCAGGAAACATTTGAGAACATTGGTAGGAACAATGACCAACTCTGATATTACAAGATTTGGAAAGAATAGTTTTTTGGTTCATGCAAAGTCTTATAGACAAGGTCACATGATCTCTAAGCTGAAAAATACTGATATGATAAAAGAGGTCAAACCACACTATAGTTTTAGCTATGCCAAGGGAGCAGTATTCAGTCAAGACCTATATGAACTGCCTGACGAGGAATTGCTGGAAATGTGTGATGATAAAGTGTGGAAGATTTTCAAGGTTCCAAGATCAAGAATGATTATTTTCACTTTTAATAATGATCAAGTTCCTGATTATGTATATGTTGACAGGGAGAGATTTCGTGTTAGACCTTTTAAGCATAGACCACTCCAATGTTTCATATGTTTTGGATATGGTCACTCGGCAAAGGTATGTACTAGGAACCAGTTATGTGCTGCCTGCTCCTTACAAAAGCATGAAGGCGAATGTTCTACCCCAGTATTATGTATAAATTGTAAGGGAAATCATAATGCAAGGCATAAGGAATGGGAGTCATTTAAAAAAGAAGTGTTAGGCATAGAGAAAGCTCATGCTGAACATCTAAGTATTAGCCAGGCAAAAAGACTTTTGTTTCCAAGACCTCAATATAGTGAAGTAGTAAAAAGTGGAAAATCTAATATAAAGGATCTATCTAGAATACCAACTTCAAAGTCAAAGCTTCAGCTATCCCCTTCTGAGCTCGAAGTACATTCAGCATCTCCGCCTTCATCCAAGAAGGCTCCTTTGTCCCCTCCCGATGGGCCTCCTCTGGGCTTCTGGGAGGTCTCTCGGGCTTCTAATGTAGAAGCCTCACAGGCAGCCTCGCTGCCTGATCTGGGTATGTCCCAGAATGACACCTTGATCAATGCACCTCATAAGGCTCAGGTGCACGCTGCAGAGACGGTGCCTCTTAGAAATAAGAGACACCGTACTCCATCATCATCTCCACCTATATCCCCACAACCATAGTAGGGGTTTCTCAAAGTAGGAGGAAATAGCAGGTTCTCTTGCGGATCTGCCAAGCTTCCTCTTTTGTAAAACAAAGACCAAGACCAGTCTTTCCAGACCAGCCCAATCCAAGTCCAAAAAGTAACAAAAAAAAAAAAAAATCTAATAGTAAATAATGGCTCTATGTCAGTGGAACATACGAGGTTTCCATTCAAACAGAGAACAGGTCCGGGTCCTTTTCAAGGAGCATAATTTAGCTGCCCTTTGTTTGCAAGAGACTAAAGTTGGTAATGTTTCTCCTAACTGTGGACAGAACTTTATTTTTCACAGATCTCCACCACCTGTAGGTGAACGTTCTCATGGTGGTACATGTATTATTGCGGCCAAGTCATTACCACAAAAAGTTATCAAATTAGACACCATACTGCAAGCTTGTGCAACACAGATTTTCATCAATAAATGGGTCACTCTGTGCTCTCTTTATCTAGAACCTGGCCTAGAAACTCGATTGGTGGACAGAGCTGGCAATCCAAGACAATTAGAGGTTGAAGATTTGCAATCACTTGTAGATCAACTACCTCAGCCTTTCATTCTGATGAGGGATTTCAATGCAAAACATACTTTGTGGGGGGAAGGTAGGTGTGATCACCGTGGTCTTATAATTGAAAGATTAATAGATTGCAATGATGTAGTTTTAATGAACGATGGTTCTCCTACAAGGTTTGATGTAGCCCATAACTCCAGTTCAGCAATTGATCTTACAATATGTTCGTCGTCATTACGATTAGACTATAAGTGGTCAGTTGATGAAAATCTCTATGGGAGCGACCACTAACCCATCCATCTTAAATATGTACAAAATATACCCTCCCCATCTTTACCCAAATGGAAGATAAAGGAGGCAGATTGGCAGCTGTATGAAAAGTCTACCAAAGTCAATCGTAAGGCCAATGAATTTCCTTGCCCCTCAGCTGCCTACGAATATCTCGCTAGTATAATGATTGGAGGGGCAATGATGTCAATTCCTAAAACATCAGGGAAACCCCGTCGTCCACTGGTACCTTGGTGGAATAATAAATGTGCCTTGAGTAGGAAAATTGCAAGAGCCAGTTACAAGCGATATCGAAGGCGTCCTGTCTTGGTTAATAGAATAATATACAAGAAAAACCTCCCGCCAAAACAAAAAAGCAAGTTTTTAAAGAAGCAAGGAGGGAGTCCTTCGTTAGGTACATATCAGAATTAAAGTATAACTCGCCACTTTCTCTGGTTTGGGATAGAATCCGTAAATTACTAGGGAAAATTTCCCCTTCTCTAGTTATATCGGATGCAAGAGAGGTGGCAGAGGCCTTTGCTCGGCACTTTTCAAGCATTTCAAGCCCCAGTCACTACTCCCCTGAATTTCGCAATATTAGAAACATGACTGTAGTTAATCCGCCTGTTTGTTTCAAATTCTGAGGCATATACCTTCCATTTAGTATTGTCGAATTCGAATATGCCTTATCTTTGTCCTCTCCAACATCACCTGGAGAAGATGATATTATTTATGCTATGATTTCTCACTTACCTCTGGAGTCAAAAAAATTCTTTGTTGATGTTTTAAACGAATTCTGGTGCTCAGGGACTTCATACAAGTTGTGGAAAAACTCTGTTATAGTTCCTTTTTTGAAACCCGGAAAGGACCCTAGTCATCCCAAAAGTTATAGGCCTATTGCTCTTACCAGCTGTATCTTCAAGATTTACGAACGAATGGTGAATTTTCGTCTGATATGGTTATTAGAAACAAAGAACCTGTTGTCAAAGAGGCAATTTGGCTTTCACAAGAATAGAAGTACTTTGGATCCCTTATTATGTCTCACACGTGAGATTCAGATGCTTTTTGCAGTCCAAAATCAAACAATTGCCGTGTTCTTTGATCTGGAAAAAGCATTTGATACTACCTGGAGGGCTGGTATTTTAATGCAGCTGGTTGAATGGCGTATTGGTGGCTCTACCTTCTCATCAGAGTATCTTCAGGAAGAAGGCATTCCACAAGGGAGTGTGCTTAGTCCAACCTTTTTTAATATTACCATTAATGGTTTACTTGAACATCTCCCTGTTGGAGTAACTGGTCAAGCATTCGCGGATGATATTGTTGTCGTCTGTAGTAGAGCTGCTGCAGTTGAAGCTTGTACTAAAATTCAGTTTGCAATTAATGCTGCTACTTCCTGGGCTAATAGTAAAGGGTTCAAATTTTCTGCAGAAAAAACTAAAGCTATACGTTTTTGCAGAACACGAAGAAGGGAAGAGATTCCAACCTTATTTTTAGAAGGTTCTATCTTGCTGTATGAAGATAAAGTCAAATATTTAGGAATTATTTTTGACAAAAAATTGACTTTTGCTGAACATATAAATGAGATAGCAGTAAATGTTAAACAGCGGTGCAATATTCTTAAAGTTGTTAGTAACCTGAATTTTGGAGCTGACCGTACTACTTTATTAAGAATTTATCAGGCACTATGCTTGAGTAAGATTGATTATGGATCTCAGGTTTATGGCTCGGCATGTAAGACCTTGTTAGGCAAGCTGGATGTAATACACAAAATGGCATTGCGTATTTGTACAGGTGCTTTTAAAACTTCTCCTGTTGAGAGCCTTTATGTAGACTCTGGTTTTCCTCCTCTTTTCATTCGGAAGGAGGAACAAGGTCTCCGATATTTGTCAAGAGCACTAACCTCTCAATCTAATCCAAATTTTAAGTATATAAAACATCCTGTTGACAGAGCACCAACTAGACCTACATTGCCTAAGCCCCTTGAAGTTAGATTAAACATCAGTGCGAGAGAGGTAGGCCTTATTCCTCCACTGGTTATGGAAACTACATTTTCTAAATTCCCTCCTTGGTGTAGGCCTCCTTTAGATATTTGCCAAGTTATAGACAACAAAAAGATCAGTTCAAGTGTTCAGCTTAAAAGTAGCTTCTTGGCCCATGTTTCTGAGCATAGTAACTCGATTGCTGTATATACAGATGGATCAAAATCAGCAAATGGAGTTGGATGTTCTGTCATCGTCGGTGAGAGAACAATTAAAAAAAGCCTCCCTATTAAATTCTCAATTTTTAATGCCGATATTTATGCTATTTTTAGCGTTTTTGAAATTTTTTTTTATTTTTAGTACAGGTAGCACTGGGGACTCGTATATTATTTATTGTGATTCCCAGAGTTCCCTAGCTGCACTCCAGAAGTTGATGCCATCTAATCAACTCGTCCAAGAGGTGCAGGATTGGCTGGTCCTCCTGCATTCTCGAAAACACATCGGTGTGAAGTTTTGTTGGGTTCCCTCGCATGTGGGAATTCGTGGTAACGAGCTGGCTGATACAGCCGCTAAGCAGGCAGCTTCCTCCCGGGCTTCCCACTCTGTGAGGGTTCCCTGTGAAGATTTTAAACTTTTTATTAAATCATTTTGTAGGACTAAATGGCAGAATCACTGGTCCAACTTGAATAGTAATTTAAAGCTGAAATCGATCAGACCTTCTGTTGGGATGGATAGAAGATCTAGTATAGTTTTAACGCGCCTGCGTATAGGGCATACGTTTTTAACTCACCGGTATCTTTTAACTAGTGGAGCAGAGAGGCAGGTTCCTCAATGCTCCAATTGTAATGTTGGCATTACAGTGAGGCATATATTTGTTGACTGTCCTCTTTATTTTAATCATAGACGTCAGTTTTGGTTTTCACCAACAAACCCCTTTGTCAGATATTTTAGGAGAGGGTGCTCCGTAGAAGAGATTTTTAAATTTCTTAAGGAAATCCATTTGTTTTATGATATTTAATTGAGTATTTTAATATGAAGTTTATTTTAATAATTTCGATTAATTATATGTGTACCTTTTTTATTAAATATATCCTGTTGATATATATGCGCTGAATGGCCTTTGGCTCCGGCGCGTGGCAAATGGCCACAAATTTTATAAATTCAATTCAATTCAATTCAACAACTGCTTGGGAAGACCAACAAGGTATCGTGGACTAGACAGGGTTCAACATTCTCCACCAACGGCACACGTAGAAGTTGCTTTCCCACGGTCTGCCCCATACCCTACCCTTTCGAGATAGCACCAATATGCTTTCAATGACCCAGGTATAAGCCAATCTGCCTGCTAGGAGTTCTGCCCCCACTAATGGGGACAGACTCCCCACTCCAAACATATTGTTGGGCTTCTGGACAAAAGCCAAGAGTCCCATCCCAAAAACCAGCCCCCCGTGGATCCCGATGGGCTGATCCCTGGAGATGGTTCCGCCCTCAAGATAGCAATGGGAAAATCCTGTCACCATCTCTTGGGTCCAAACCATATTGGGTGGCGACTCGCCACCACAACTCCCACAATTAGTTTCAAATCCAAAACCCCTCCAAACCACGAACCCCTCCCAGACTCACCCAACCAGTAAAATTTTACAGAAGTGGAAATGTCCACGCCAGTTAATGCCAAAAGTTTTGTAGGCGTTCTGTCAGGATCCAGCCTTCGCAAGATTGAAGGCAGAATCCCTTACCTCCTCACCACGTGAAGGAACCTACTCGAGGGGAGACAATTTTGAGGAGGCAAGAATGAATGTTGGCGAGTCTCTGCTTATGTATGTCTGTAGGTTGGAAACATTAGCTAGGAAAAAGTTTGGGGACGAAGGGATAAATAGTGTAAGGAGTTAGTGAGGAAGTTGTTAGCGACTGTGCCTGAAAATGTGTATGAATTCATAAATTTGAAGCGTAAGGAGAAATTGCAATGAACGAATGAAAGGTTAATGTGGAATGACATTTTAGAAATAGTAGAGGATTATGAGTTAGATAGGTGTATGAAAAAGAGTATAAGAGCTATAGGGAGGCAGTCTTAGAAGGGCCAAGGCGAATGGCAGAGTGAGCGGTTGATAGGAGCATTAGAGCGAGTAATGTAAGTATGGTGAAACCTATGATAGATAGGAGTGAAGCAGGAGCAGACGTGTTATAGATGTGGGAAACCAGGACATAACAAGGCGGAATGTCAGCGGGCGTTAGGAGCTTGTTTCGGGTGTGGAAAGATGGGGTATGTAGTTAGTGAGTGTCAGAGAGATAGGGACATTAAATCTTATAGGTGTGGGCAAATGAATGAGGGTGAGTAAGTATGAGCCGAGTGTCAGTGAACAAATGGGTCTAGGAGATCAACAGTTAGTGTTAGTTGAGTATGGAAGAAAGCAGAAGTAGGTAAAGAAAAGGGAATGAAAGGGACTGCATGATAGAGGGGTTAGTGTTAGGGCAAAGATGGTTGATAAAGCGGGTAATATGGATAACTTTAAGGGAATGAATGATACTTACAGTGTGTGTGGGTTTGAATTAACAGAGGGTAAGCGAGACTTCAGTGGGAAGGGAACCGAGTAGTAAGGGGGTAACTGATACTCTGGATGAATCTTTGCAAGAGTTTGACAGAAATATGGATGAACTGAATAGTTTGGTAGCAGAATTAAGGGAGATATTGGGACCAGAGCTGGAAGGTGTAGATGAGGTAGTGAATGAGATTTGGGAGGATAGTAGTGAGGGAGATAATGGGAATCTGAATGAAAGTGGTTTGGAGGAAGTGACTGGCGATGTAATTGAGGGATTGTATGAGGGTCCTCAAATGAGATTCAGGGGCATTATTGTGTGTTATTGATTTATTGTTTGATTTGTTGTAGTAGTGCTTGTATTGAAGTTGTTGTGCTTGTATGGTTGGAAGGTTGTTGAGCTTGTGAGTTTCTATTTTGTTGTGTGTGAGTTGTTGGAGGTGTTGTGAGAGGTGGACAAAGAGGCAGGTAGAAGTGTACTGATTTTTATTACAGTCAAGGGAAATATAAATATACAGCATGCGGACGGAAATGTGGTCACCGACCCGCGAGAGAGTAAAAGTGGGTCGGCGAGACCCGATTTGTGTTTCTTGAGAGACATAAAATACAAAATATAAAAGTACACAATATGTGGTTATACAAGCTTTATACACTGGCGGAAAGCCCGCTGAATGCTCTCTCGGGGGGAAGTAAGAACAACGCGAATGATGAATTATATAAAGAGAAAATTATGAATAAGCGTTGTCCTTACAGTGTTGTTGGTGAGCTGTTGTGATTTCTTGATGTTGTTTGTGGGTGGTTGTATATGGGCTTGTAGTGTTGTTGTTTTGATGTTTATGTGTTCGTCTGTGCAGTGATTTGTTGTGTTTAGTCATTGTATGGTTGTAGTACCTGGTTGTTTGTTTTGTGTTGTGATTCTGGGCAGTTATTGTGTCTCGACGACCTTATCCAGCAGACAGCACAGCTTCTTGCCCTTAAGTCAGTTAATGATGTTGAGTACGAGTGTGAGAATTTCGTTTTGTCTGTAGGTGAACCAATTGTCCTGTCACATCAACGTAACGTTAAAGGGGAACTTTTGGTTAGCAGCCATTAAATTTCGTCAAACAGAACTTTGAATAAGCTAAATAATGAGGCATTGCTAGAATCTGTACATAATCCCATTTTTTTACAATTTAATTTCAAAGTAGCGCCGAGGTACTTCAATGGAGAGTGCCATTTATCCAGGATTTGACCATGTTGCCATCTGGCGGATTAGTACTAATGACGCAGTGTTGCAGTCTCCTCACAGTAAAAATGCACAGTGAAGCATGCATATTGTATTGCCCTCCTGTTTTAGGTCATATGCCATTCAAATAGCGTCAATTATGTCAACTTGTATGGCGTTTGGTTGTGCCAGTACTCCTGGCAAGTGTCCAAAAGGCATATAATTCCACAGGATTCCGTCAAATAGAGAGAAATCAAGTTGCTGGCTGATTGCTCTTCGAAGGGAGGATAATGTGAGGGCCAAAGAGTAAGACAGGTAAATGGGTACTGATAATTTATTACAGGAAAACAGGCTATAAAGGAGGCTGCGGACAGATATGTAGTATCCTACCTGAACAGAGAGAAGCTGGGTCTGGGCCAGAAGGGTTTGTGTTTTCTTGCAGACATATGTGCATGGATATCTATGGGTACAGTTGTTGTTCATACATGAATTACATATCGGTGGAAAGGCCAGAGAGTTCTGAACACGATGTACAATAGACTTTGGCAACGTGTTACAGTGGAACGAAAATAGCAGAAGGACGTTGTCCTTACAAATACTCCCCCACCCCAAGACAATTATTATGGAATAATGATTGGATGAAAAATATCTTGGAGGCAGGAGGCAATTCCGTGTCCTTGTGGGACGTCATTGAATGTCGAGTCCTTCGGCGTTGCTGGCTGACAAGATGCCTCCTTTGGTGGTTGCCTGGGGGGTTCTACTGCTGACTGAGGGCGACCAAGACTGTGGAGGGAGCTGCATTGTGTGCAGTGGTGTCATGGGATGGGCTGTAGGGACCCCCAGGTGTGGCGGCGGCGTAGGTTGGGCTGAGGAAGTCCCCAGCACCACAGCGATGTCCGGTGGGCAGAGCAGAACCACAGGTAAGGCAGTGGCGTCGGCAGGTCGAGGAGGCCCACAGGTAGTGGCGTTGGAAGGCAGAGGAGGCCCACAGGTGTGGCAGGTGGGCTGAGGAGGACTACAGGCAGTGTCGTAGGAAGGGTGAGCAGGTCCGCAGGTGTGGCAGCGACGTCGGGCAGGCCGAGCGAACCCCAGGAGTGACAGCAGCATCGGGGGGATTGAGGAGGCCCACAGGCAGCGATGTCGGGGAGGCTAAGCAGGCCCACATGTGCGGCAGCAATATCGGGTGGGTAAAGCAGGACCCTGGGTGCAGCAGCGGCGTCGGGAGGTTGCCTGGGGACTCACAGGTGTGGCAATGGCTCTAGGGGAAGAACCGAGGAGGCCCGCAGATTCGGCGGGTCAAGAAGGTATGACGTCCCCTGGTTGCGGTAAAGGAGGCTGTGGTGTCGAATGGATGTTTCTGGACCGCTGCCTGATTTTGTGTTGGCTGACCAGTACCCAGCTACCCATCCTCGTGGCTTGTCTCGCTCACAGAACAGACGAAACCGCTCGAAAAACGCCAAAACACGCCTGGAAACTTTGCCATGAGGGGTCCGTTAATGGCGTCGGTGTCGTCCTCGGAATGGAGCTTTCAGAGACCTAAACTGTGGCGCCGTATTGAGTCCGCTAAAGGTTCTCTGAAGGTGAGTAGCCGTAATTAGTCCATTAAAGGCTGGGCCTAAACTGCTATGTCACTGATGCCGGAAGATCACCAGTTGTGAGGACCAGAGAGTAAGACAGGTAACTGGGTACTGATAATTTATTACTTGTTGTTGTTTTTGATTTAGCTGACCTTGTGTCAGCACGGGCTCTTGCTCACAGAGCAGCCCGTAACTAATTTATTACAGGTAAACACAGGCTATAAAGGAGGCTGCAGACGGATATGTAGTATCCTACCTGAACAGAGAGAAACTGGGTCTGGGCCAGAAGGATTTGTTTTCTTGCAGACATATAAACATGGATATCTATGGGTACAATTGTTGTTCATACATGAATTATATATCGGCGGAAAGGTCAGAGAGTTCTACACATGATGACGTACAAAAGTATTTAGCAAGGTGTTACAGTGGAACGAAAATAGCAGAAGGACGTTGTCTTTACAATATCGACATCAAAATCTTTAAACCTACAATGTTGTCTGTTCGGACCATTTCTTGCCAACAGATTTAAAAGGTGACATTAGGAGCAGGTTATTAGGTATGGCTATGAAATTTATATAACATGTTTTGGGAACTTAATTTCCCTCTGAACAGACCAAGGAACCGACGAAGATAGGGCGGCCATCTACCGTTATCTATATTCCTACTATGGTGCCTCCACTTGTATGCATTTGAATTGAAATTTATTCTTGTCAATCGCCATGTGCATGGTGTGATATGGGGTGAACGGCAGTTTTCTAAACTTGTGTGTAAGTCCATGAATCGGCGAGGGCCTTCATTTAGTCCTTTTTAACTAGTTTAGTTGATTGATTGATTGATTGTGTCTATTAAACCTGGCGTTACAACATCTAGGTAAAACTAGTTTCGTTAATGGGGTTTTAGAATTTAGGGCTTTATGCCCAACTAGGCTTACTTCAGGCTACTTATTTATCTACCACTTCAATCAGCTGACAAATACAAACCAAAAAGGATATTATCTGAAGATGTTGTGCCATCGGTATTTATTCCGTCTGTCTATACCTACCGCGACATGACGTTATGCATAACAGATGAGCCACACACAAATGGTTTCGCCCATGGTGCAATAGAAAATTGATTATAAAAAAAATAAGAAAACGCCCACTTCAAAAAAAATTTTCACCAGGGGTATTTAAATGGAATAATACTACATATGGAACAGCTAAAATGTAACCAGAAGTTCCCCTATAAGGGGAAAGTGTGGGAAATTTTGAGAGCCGATAAGATTAATGTAAATGTGGGGAGATTTGCTAGTTTTGTGATCCAGGTTTAAAGCCTCCTTTCTTTCGCTACTTGTTCTGAGGATTTTAATAAGTGTATTTGTACCTGTCTAACTTTTTCACATTTACAGTATATTGTACAGTTGTATTTCCTATCTACCCAAGTTCATTACCACAAGCATGGCGTATATCTCTTCTATTTCTATTTCCAGCAAGCATTCTTCATCTTCCCTCAGGACTTAATTAGTAACTCAGGTACGCTTATTTTACACTGACCAATTCCATGCCTCTGTTCTTTCGGCTATTTTCTTTTAACCTTAGTTGATTTAGCTTGATAATTTTTAAGTGCCTTTTTCCTTTTTTGGCACACCTTCCTTATTGTTATTGACGTCTCTGCCAAGGCTCGGCATGATAATGACTCACTTATTGTTTTCTTCAACTTCATAGATTTCATAGATTTGCAGTAGTACTATATAGTCAATTTTACTCTTATTTTTCAGAGGAGCATATATTTCCGTAAACTTATCCTGTTAGCTTACCGTTGGTTTTACTGACTCATATGGTCTCTAGCTACAATTGTTTTTATTCCACTTTTGTTTGTTAGTAAATTCTTTCTAACTCATCTTTTCTTTCTCATTCGTCATATGTCTGATTCGCAGCTCACTCCAACTCCAAGACAGAAGCTTGGCAAGGTCACACCTCAAAAGGGAGTTCATGTTAAGTATATTATGCTGTATCACTAATCTTGTGTTTTAATTCCTATCAGGACACCTCTGTTACTATTCGTTATGTTATGGTAGAAATTATTGTGGGTATTAATTTTCGAGGTAAATTTTAGTGTTATATATTAATCCTCGGTAATTATTTCAAATATTTCTCTGAACAAATCTCTGATAGACGAGACTCGTCCTAAAATTTACATAACCGACTCGGCGTTTAGCGATATTATCCCTCTTGACTTCTTAATATGCTGAACTAGGTCATCTTAGTACTTCAAGATGTCAGTAGATGGCAATCCTTCAAATGAAAATAACGTCCTAACCTTCTTGGATTGCCTTAACGAAGTTGTAAAATGACTTCTAAAACTTACCTATAATATGAAGTACTAGTTTTTCTTCAATCTAGTATTATAAGAAACCATTTCTATGTACACAAATCCAGCCTGTCAAATCAATGGTAGAAAGGGTTTATAAAAAAAGTGAGAAACAGTACTTGAAAATCACCAAACTCCGCAAAGTAGAATGCAAAGAATTCCTAAATCGTCCCTCTAACGAAATCACAACAAATACTAAGCTAGTCTCACTGGACTTGAGGAAAAGTTGTTTTTGCAATGCTGTTAATTTGAATATATGTCCGAAACCACCCAGACATGAAATGAAGGAATGAAATATAAGGAAACCAGAAGAGAATGTAAGTGTCGCTGGCTTTCAATCTTTCAGTTGTTTTATTGTGTCAGGAAACTCGAATAAGGGTGGTGGTGGTGGAACTCGCCCACTCGCCAAACGTCAAGATTTACTGCTATGTAGGTACCCTTATTAGTCAGTCGAGACCTTTCATGGCTTCTCTCTCTCTGGAATTTTAGGTCATCTAGGCCCCTCCTACCTCGGCAATATCATTAGGGTCTAATCTTAAGGACCAGACATTGATCAATACCAAACCTGACGTAGCCTAAGGTGGGCGAAGCAACGACCCTAAATTAGCTAGGAGGTTGGCCACAAAGTACCCAGGAGACAGTTTGTTGCTAACCTATTACGGATCCGACCATTTTGATGAGCCAGGGTATTGGACTAGCTATTGGCATTATTCGGTAGGGTGAGAAAGCCTTTTAAAATGATGAAACTTAGTAAATAGAGGTGAATAGTAGGGGAAACAACTGACTGGACTAGCTGATCCAGTTATGGCTGCGTGTGGATCCACCCTCCGAAAAAGTACTTTAACACGTTCTGACACTGGAGATGGGGGTAGATCTAGGGTACCTATCCGCGGTGGCCCAGACTATGGCAGTTGCTGTTTTTTTATGCAGTTTTACCTACTGAACAAGAATTTTAGTTAGATCTAGGGTACCTATCCGCGGCGGCCCAGACTTTGGAAGTTGCGGATTTTCTTTGCAGTTTTACCTACTGAACAAGAATTTAAAGTGATATTTATTCAGACGACTGTAATTAACCCGCAGGGGCCAGTACTAAACACAGCGAAATACATTGGACGCCCCAATCCCTAATGGATGTCGTATCCGCGGTTACGTTTCTTGCAGGGTAATTCTAAAGAATAGTTCCCTACGAACTGCAAGGAACGTAACCGCGGATACGACATCCACTAGGGATTGGGGCATCCAAGTATTCTCTGTGTTTAGTTACTGGCCCTGTGTGTGGCGGGATCACAAGCTAGAAAAAAAACATGTGCCAAAATATCCCCCCCCCCCCCACATTAAACTAACGATCCACCTGCCAAAATCCACCCTCAGTCACACTTTCTTCTTTACACAACAAATACACGCAGGACAATTGACCTACACCTATACAAAACAAAACAAAAACAACACAAAACACACGTACTTACCAACACTCCAGATACTCCGGGCTATCCTGTGCTGTCCCACTGGTTGAGGTCACAGAAATACCAACAACAACACAAAAAATCACACATAACAACAAAACACAACACAACAAAAGACCACTGCACAAACAAAACAACAGCACAGGCACAGCAACTCTAAGCAATAAAAAAAACACTAACTTAACAATAACAAAACAACACACAAAAATCAGCTAATTTCCAATCCTTCAAATAACTGTCCGACACTACTAACATCACCAGCTCTCACCAAAGACTCGTTTAAGACTGACTCAAAACACTCAAAAAAACACACAGAACTCTAACAATCAACAGGACCAGCAGACAGCCCAGAACCTACCAACAACCAATTCAGTCATTAACCATCATACAGCAATTACACGCCCCCCACCCCCCCCCCTCTCTCTCTCTCTCTCTCTCTCTCTCTCTCACACACAGACGTTGTCAAATGGAACTTCATAACTCCTCCATAGGGGGGTTAATTACAGTCGTCCGAGTAAATATTACTTTAAATTCGTGTTCAGTAAGTAAAATAACATAGGAAAACATCAATTGCCATAGTCTAGGCCACCGTGGATTGCTTCTGTAGAAATACCGAATTTAAGTAATATTTATTCGGACGACTGTAATTAACCCCCAGGGGCCAGTACTAAACATGGCGAAATACATTGGACACCCCAATCCCTGGTGGATGGCGTATCCGCGGTTACGTTTCTAAAGAATAGTACTGCACGAACTGCAAGGAACGTAACCAGATACGACATCCAATAGGGATTGGGGCGTCGAATGTATTTCAGCGTTTTTAGTACTGGCCCCTGCGGGTTAATTACAGTCGTCCGAATAAATATTACTTTAAATTCTTGTTCAGTAAGTAAAATAACGTAGGAAAACGTCAATTGCCATAGTCTAGGCCACTGCAGATTGCTTCTGTAGAAATACCGAGATGGGCACCAATCACGAGTCAGTGGTGGTTAATGAAAGTCTAGCCATGAGCAGTGCAAACATACCTACATGACACTTTCAAAATTTTTACTTAAAACACCAAAAATAGAGAAGATTGATGTCATCTCGGTGTTTGCAGTCACTTGTGTCAATAAACTTTCCATTCCATGTGCTAAATCCACACACCACTTGTACCCATAGACCCTGGGACACTTTCTTCACAAGAATCATAAACAATGACTCCACCTGCCTCGGATCCTAGGAAACTCATGATATTTCGGTAGAAAGAAGAAGTGTGCACTAGGTAATTATTTGATTAAATAGTTAAACATCAGTATAAGGTCATGAATTGCATAAATTTTATATATATTCATGATAATTATTTTGAAAATATTCGTTATTGAAAAAGTAACTAGATTCCTGACTCAAACATCAATAGTTTTACTGTGACCAGTACCTATGGTGTTGTTTGTGCTCTCCTATTGTTTATCAGTGTTGCCAATTGGTATGTGTTTACCTCCAAACTGGGTATAAGACTTACACAAAACCGGGGAAATAAGTGAAATTAGCGTATCTATTTGTAGTATACACATATTAGAGCAGTTTTATCATTACAGGCAGTCCCCGGGTTACTACGGGTTCGGCTTATGACGTTCCAAGGATAAGGCGCTTTTCAATTATATTCATCAGAAATTATTCCCTGGGTTATGACGCCTACAAAGCTGATCTAGCACAAGAAATATGGCATAAAAAATGCGAAATAATAAATATTTGAAGGCTTTTTTGATGCAAAATGTAATAAGAATGCAGTTTACATAGTTTTTAATGTACCCAAAGCATTAAAAGTAAGGTTTTCTTAGGATTTTTGATGATGTTCCGGCTTATGGCGATTTTCGGGTTACAACGCGTCTCAAGAACGGAACCCCCGTCGTAACCCGGGGACTGCCTGTATTGCATTACTATGACAACTAGCATATGTGTGAAGCTCCACTAAATTGCCAATGATGAAATTTTGCCATTCCTAGCATGCAAGCATTAAAGGTTACTTTTGTTTCAGGCACAAGTACAACTATTAAAAATAAAAAGTCTAAATACATAGTAATGTAGACTTGAATCAATTGAAAGTGCTATAAAAAAATAAAAAAATATTGTCATAAACAATTCACTAATCTGTCGTTTGCTCATCGGTGCTTTTGGCAGCCATATGTACATACAGGATGTCCATAAGTGCCATTACCATTACATGTATTTATTGCTCATAAACCATATAACAGAGTAATGCAGTGTTTTTGTAGAATGTTCTGCATTCTAGTTTACATTCATAGCACTTCATTCTACACAAAACAGTGTTACTCTGTTATGTGGTTTCTGAGCAATAAATACTTGTAATGGTATACTGAGCCTTTCTGGACACCCTGTACATTAAAACATTGTTCGCGGCCATTTTTGACCTTCGCTGGTCACACCTCAACGTGTTGAGTTTCAATTGGGTTGAATTCGCTGTCAACACTCTCAACGTAGTTGAAGTGCAATTTGGAGTGAATTAAGACCAAAATGTGTATACAGTGGACCCCCCGGATTCACGGACTCTCACATTCATGGATTTTTCTTGGGAACGTTTCCCCACATTATTCGCAGAAAATTCACACATTTGCTGTATTTTTCTATGAGAAATATCCACAAATTCCTGTTTTTTTTTTTATCAATTTCATCATAAAATGCACTTTTTGTGATAAAGCTATTAAAAAAACCAAGTACGTATGAACATTTTTAGTGTTTTTTTTTTTGAGTTTTAACTAACAAAATAGGCTGTTTGTTCCGATACGTATACAAACCCTCAGTCCTTTAATAATAGGAAGGTACTTAGCGGCAACTGAACCGGTCGTAAGCTTCGAACAAGGGGGTTCGGAGTTAACTACTTGTCCGGATATTGGCGGTCAGCTCAACTGCGAGGAGAGGAGTCACTTTGCTTTCGGCCGCGCTGTAGGATAGACGTGCTGCTCGCCTCTCTGCCCGCTTTCAAGTCGTATGCTTGGTTTTCTTCACACCGTGAAGGCTTTTCTCTTTTTCTCTCACTTAGTGTGCTTGTGCAAAGCTTCCTTAAGTACGTGTCTGTCTTTTGTATATTCATACACAAGTGATAGTGAATATTATGGATATGGATTCCCGAGAACCGGAGAGACCCCCTCGCCCCCCCATCAGCCGCAGACTGTGCCCTGGTGTGTAGGGCCGTAAGTGTGGGGCCTTTCGGTCCTCGGTAGAGGCAGACCCTCATGAATTGTGCACTCGGTGTCGAGGGTGAGAATGCTCTCGCACCGAGCCATGTGATGTCTGTGTTGTTTGGTCGGAGGAGCAGTGGGGGCGCTATGGGGGGAGGAAGAAACCGCGTAAGCCGGCCAAGGAGTCATCAGAGGGTTCTCCTGTTACTCCCTTGGTTACGGACACGTCTTCTTCTTTTCTCCCTCCCTCGTATGGCTCCTTCCCCTTTGGGGGGGTATCTCACTCCTTCTCCTCTCTCAATCAGTCGAGCGTGGAGGATGGGGCTAGGTACCCCGATGTTCAGTTGTATTCGGGGTCGTCTGTTCGCTCGTGGCGGGAACAGTCCCCCCTTCCCCCGGGTGAGGGGAAACTCCCCCCCCCTCTTACTAACCCAACTCTGTTTCCTTCCTCAGATCTGCTTGCCACGGAGGACGATCTCGGCCGGGCCTGGTACTCGCTAGGGCTCCAAGGGACACTGAGTGTTCAGGGGCTGCTGAGTCATCTGGCGAGAGGGGCCAGGCCAGTAACTCACGGCCCAACCACCACGACAACCATGACGATATCCACGCTTAGCTACGCTGCTCCACCTCACCTGGTCTATACCCAGTACGCCGCCATGGTTACCCCGACAGCTGCTGTTCAGGCACTGCTGCCGGAGGTGAAGAGGTTTACCATGTTGCCGCCGCCTGGTTTTGCCGCTCTTGCTCCAGCCCCTGACTTCCAGTGTTCCAAGAGCTCTCCCCTGGACCTGCTTCCAGTACAGAGGATGCCGCTGGTTCCTGCCCCGCCTCCTGTTCCTGAGATTGCTGCTGCTCCAGTTCCAGTACCAGTTCCAGCCACTGTTGTTCCTCCCCTTGGTGTTGCTGCTCCTACCCCAGGTCCTTCCGGACAGGTGCAGTTGGGCCCTGTTGCTTCGGCAACAGCCCCTGCTCCATCCTGGATGGAAGACCTGGCGGTGGTCCTGAGGAAGCTGACGAAGAAGAAGAAGAAGAGGAGGAAGGTGTCGTCGTTGTCTTCATCGTCTTCTTCGTCATCGTCTGCCGCCGCTTCCCCTTCGTCTTCTAAGGCCCCACAGCCGAAGAAGAAGGTAGCCTCCTCCCCCCCCAAGAAGGCTCGCTCTGAGACTTCTAAGGGTCCGTCCCACTCTGGTGGGACGGTTGGGACTTCCACTGGTCCTCTTGTTCCTTCGGGAATGGGGCCCGTCTCTCCTTCCGCAAGGAAGAAGACGGGGACGGGAGGAGCGCCGGCTAACACCGGTACCTCCTTGCCTGGCGCCAGAGGTTCTACCTCGACGCGAGGTACCTTCTCGGCCTTCTCGTTTGCGAGAGGTACCGAGTGTAAGGTCACCTGCGGGTGACTGTGCAGCCAAGACCCAGACAACCGAGTCTGCTCGGCGCCAGGATCCAGGCACGGAGTGGAAGACTGGTGGGTGTCGCCCAGGTGACTCCCACCAGACCAGCGATCGCTCTCGTGGCGATCTGCTGGTACCCAGGGTTGACGCGACGGTCGCCTAGACCAGCCGAGCCGTGAGGACAGGCCTCTCTCCCACTGCGACAGCGGACTCTGCCGGTCCCCTGACCGCCGCTCCTACCAGGACCGGGCAGAGAGGGGGACCAGCAGCAGCTCTTCTGATGCTCGGGACCTCGCCACTGTTCTCGGTCCAGCCGCTTGACCAGGCCTGCAGCTCGATCGCCTGCAGCCCCCCCAGCACACTGGTTCTGCCAGGGGCGCGCTCCTCGCGATCCTGCCACGACGCCCTACGAATCTGGCACGGTCCTGGGACCGACCAGATAGTATGTGCAAGTGGCAGGAGGAGACCATGAAGGGTCTGTTGTGGTCCTCCTGTGGAAGGAAGAGGGTCTCGGGAGGGCGTTCTTGCTGGATGGGCTTGACGGTCT
>NC_061109.1:14967109-14974609 GCF_015104395.2 Macrobrachium nipponense | reverse complement strand
ATTTAACTTAATTTTGCAACTAATTGGAAGTCTCTAGCACAATATTTCGATTTATGGTGAATTTATGAAAAAACTTTTTCCTTACGTCCGCGCGGTAACTCTTCCGAAAAAAATCATACATGCGATTGTGGTAATGTTTGCACCATTTTAAATTAGCCGTTACATAAAGTTTTATATATGAAAATGTGCGCAATTTCATGCACAATACAACTAAAAACAACCCATGGTTGTAGCTTTTATCAATTTTGAAATATTTTCATATTAAAAATGATAAGTGACAAATTTTCAACCTTCGGTCAACTTTGACTCTACCGAAATGGTCGAAAAACGCAATTGTAAGCTAAACCGCTTATATTCTAGTAATATTCAAGCATTTACCTTCAGTTTGCAACAAATTGGAAGTCTCTAGCACACTATTTCGATTTATGGTGAATTTATGAAAAAAATAACATTTTCTTTACGTCCGCGCGGTAACTCTTCCGAAAAAATCATACGT
The DNA here is from genome assembly GCF_015104395.2 of Macrobrachium nipponense. Taxonomy (NCBI): domain Eukaryota; kingdom Metazoa; phylum Arthropoda; class Malacostraca; order Decapoda; family Palaemonidae; genus Macrobrachium; species Macrobrachium nipponense. The sequence goes on along the minus strand of NC_061109.1, from coordinate 14,974,113 downwards.
GCGATTGTGGTAATGTTTGCACCATTTTAAATTAGCCGTTACATAAAGTTTTATATATGAAAATGTGCGCAATTTAATGTAGAATTCAAAAAAAATAAAAAATAATTGAAGGTTGTAGCCTCTCTCATTTTTGAAATATTTGCATATAAATCACGATAAATAGAAAAAAAACACGTTCAGTCAACTTTGACTCTACCGAAATGGTCGAAAAACGCAATTGTAAGCTAAAACTCTTACAGTCTAGTAATATTCAGTCATTTATCTTCATCTTGAAACAAATTCGAAGTCTCTAGCACAATATTTAGATTTATGGTGAATTTTTAAAAAAAATCTTTCCTTCTCTCAGCACGCGGATTCTCAGCCACAAATCTCCGAAATGCATACGTTCCATTCTCGGAATATTTGCTCCGTTTCATATTAGGCATTTCATAGAGTTTATATATGAAAATGTGCGCAATTTCATGTAGAATAAAACGAAAAATATTTGAAGGTTGTAGCTTTTCTTATTTCCGAAATAATTGCATATAAAAAAAATATATATATAAAAAATTCGACATTCGGTCAACTTTACCTAGTCAGATATGGTCGAAAACTGCATTTGTAAGCTAATATTCTTACAGTATAGTAATATTCAATCATTTGTCTCATTTTGAAAGAATTGGAACTCTCTAGGACAATATTTAGATTTATGGTGAATTTTTGAAAAAAATATCTGTTTACGTCCGTGCGTTACGAATTCATGCATTATTTTGTGATAATATTTTCTCTGTGTTGCTTTTATTGTTTTACGATGTGTTATATACCAAAATGATCGCAATTTAGTTTACATTACAACTAAAAAAAAGTAACTCGTTACCTTTAACCGTTTTGCGCACAGCGCGATTTGAATACAATTATATATGAAATTTCGTTTTTGCGCTATCTTATATCGCATTATTTTATATATGATAATGATAATTTTTTTCATTTCTGATGGTTGCATACTAAACTTCAGCCAATGAAAAAAAAGGAGCCAAAAATGAACTCTTAATCTTGAAAACTAAGCGCGCTGTGAATTTTTGAAAAAAATATTTTTTTTTCCGCTTCGGCGCTCACTCTGAAACACCTCCGGCACACGGGAGACATTTTTTTTTTTACCGCTTTGGCGTTTAAGGGTTAAGTTTCTCTTTGAGTATTTGATATTTTGTGTGGCCTCCATCTGCCTGTACTACAGCCTGCATTCTTGAGGGATATGATTTCAGTAAATCGCAAAAAGCTGAGACTCAAACTCCATTTCCCTGAGCACTTCAGTCACCTCTCTTTGCAGGTCGTCAAGGCTGGGTATACATCATAGTTCACTGTGTGCGCTTCAACACGATCCTTTAAGATACTACCAAGTTTTCACACTAATTAAGGTCAGGGGAGCTACCTGGAAATTCCCTTGATGAGAAGAAATCGATACACTGTTTCGAAGCAGCTCCTGTGTCTGAAGAGCCTTGAAACATTGTGCCTTATAATGAAAAAATGTGATTTCTTCAACAGATACCACATTTTCAGAATCTTTGAGGAAAGGAAATACTCCACCAGTAAGCAGTGTTTCTCTGAAGTATTTGCCATTCCATGACTGTCCTTTTTCTTTGATGATCCACATTAACCGTTTAGCTGTGAAACGGAGAAAAATTCCCAAACATTCAGAAAATTTCACATATTGGCAATGGCGCACGTCATCGCTGATATCAATCCAACTTTGCGCCCAAAATGATGTCATTTTATGATTTGGCTTCCTGACTGTAAATAAAGAATTCATCTGATGCAGCAACATGGAGAAAGTCAGCTTCATCCCAATCTTTAAGAAATGACCCACAAAACCATGAACGGTCTTCTCTCTGTTGCTGAGTGAGGTTGGGCTTGCTGATAACATGAAATGGCTTGATACCAGATTTTTTCAACTCATGATATACGGCACTATAACTTCTCTTCTTTCCCCTTTTTGTTTCTAGTTCAAGCGCCGAATTTACATACAGACTTTCATTGGTCTACCAATGCCCCAGCTATGATGTCTTTTGACTCCTGAGAAAGGACTTCAGCCCTTACAAGATTCTCACTCTTTTCGCGATGACAGTCATATGGATTTTTTTCCAGTTTCTTTTAACAAAGGATTCATCTCTTTTAATGTATTTAGCTATCCAGGAACATGAAATGAAGGATGTGCCGGCATCCCTGGCCTCTGAAAGTTATAGCCCGGATTCGGTCAATCCATCTGATTTCCTCCAAGTCGATATCCATGGCTGTATCTAACTCCGTCACTCAGTCTGAAAATACAAGAAATGTAAAATGAAAAATGACTTAATAGAAACTTAAGATAATGTACTTGGAGATAGCCTATAGCAGAAAACTTCATAACTTTCCATTTGTTCTGTGGATTGGGGGGGTGGGCTCTAATTTCGAAACACCCGGGTAGTATACTACATAATAACTTAGTCAATGACTGGACACTTGAAAATAGAATTCAGATTTTCATCATCTCTATGAAATTTCCAGTTTTAAACAATTTGATGATATAGTGTGGCTACACAGTACTGTAGGAGTGCTGCATATTTCATTGGAATACAACATTATTTAAAACTACTGTGATTCAAATTAACAGTCCGTCACAGAATTGTACAAAGAATTTCCAGTCACATAACATGGATTCCCTGGAAAATGACTTTGTGGTTTCACTCAAAGGTGTGTTTACTTTTGTTCTGTTACTGAATTGGGACTGAATTTCATTTCCAGGTGATTAAATGTGATTAAATTAAAAGACACACACACACACACACACATATATATATATATATATATATATATATATATATATATATATATATATATATATATATATATATATATATATATATATATATATATATATATATATATATATATATATATATATATATATATATATATATATATATATATATATATATATATATTTCTCTTGATGTTTCGGCTAATTCGTTTAGAATTGTGTCTTTTAATTAGTATCCTGTAAAATTCAATAAAAATGAAACTTGCCTTAGAAAAATGGCCATTTTTCCCCCTAAGCTGCAATTGACCGCTGTAGGTAGTATTGTTTTTCTTATAGACAAAAAGGTAAATAAAGATAAATCCCCAAATTTTTTATTTTAACAGATAAGATTAACAAAAATCCCGCACGCGAGTGAGAGAGAGGAGAGAGAGTAGAGTGAGGGAGGAGAGAGAGAGAGAGAGAGAGAGAGCGAGAGAGAGAGAGAGAGAGGAGAGAGAGAGAGATATTTACTGCAAAAAATCCCTGAGAGTGAGAGATTTCAGCAATTCATAACACCAAGAGACAAGGCAGAGTTCAAAAAATGTTCAGAATATTTCCTGCTATATTTTGATAAATCGAAATATCTCTCGTGGAATGTAGAAATCAAAGAAAAATCTAGAGAGAGTGAGAGGAGAGTGTGTGAACTGGGTATGTCCAGATATTGTTCGAAATACGGAGAGAAGTCTAATGCAGGAATAGTCATCTTGTTTATTGTGGCTGCCTATTCACTGGTGAGGTTCTTTCTGACTACTGTTGATGGAGTTGGACAGCCCAAGGAGAAGGAACTGAAGGAGAGAATTGCGGCTTGGAAGACACCATCCGGTGCCAGAGAGAGAGCAGCAGGTGAACTTGGAGACAGGATAATTCTTCAGCTGCAACAGAGGCTCGACAACATTGAAGAGATTCAGAAGGCGGGCGGAAGGGAAGAACACACTTGTGTGATCCAGATCACTCAGGAGGTGTTGCAACAGCAGGTCTAGCAAGAAAGGGCCTACTCGCTCGCAGCTGACACCTTGTTCCTGAAGAGAGAGAACGACCAAGAAAAGACGGAAAATCGGTAGCTGGAAGAGAAAACCCTCAAGATCACAGATGAAAATCAACACCTGATGGAGAAGACAAATGAAATTGGTTAAAAAGTTTGCTTTGTTGATCCTTGAAGGAAGATGAAGTTACAGGTAAATAAATATGCTAAAATGTTTTCTTAAGAGTTTTATTGATTCCTGAAAAGGAAGATGGGAGGATTGAAGAAAGCTTGAGGAAAATGACAGGATTGGTGGAGAGCCAGGAGAAGAACATACGATTCAGAGAAGCCCCAGGAGAACTGAAAGGATTCAGAGGAGCCCCAGGAGAACTGAAAGGATTCAGAGAAGCCCCAGGAGAACTGAAAGGATTCAGAGCAGCCCCAGGAGAACTGAAAGGATCAGAGAAGCCTCAGGAGAATTGAAAGGATTCAGAGAATCCCCAGAAAAATTGGAAGGAGTCAGTGGCATGTCCTGGTTCTAAAGCACGGTTTACACGCCACGATAAATTGTAGCGATTTGTTGAACACTGAGATAGTACGATCTATTGGATGATTGAAAGAGCGTTTGCATGCAACGATTTTTAATCCAATATTTTTAGTCTTCACTTGACCGTCATGGAAGAAACAAGAGACGGAAACACTCTGATAGGAACAAAAAGGACCTGGCCTATGCAGAACTAGTGAAGAAATACAAAGAGTTTGATCCTTCAGCTGAAAGAAACACTGTTGTCAAAAAAATAAAGAGTATTCGTGGGACTTTATCTTCCACAAACACGGAAAACTCCGATAAAGTTCAATGAATTCGCTTTAGAACTCATGAGGAGTTTGCTTAGAATTCACCATCACTGTGTATTAAGTTTATATTTCGAAATAGCTCTTGCGCACCAGGACTTCACACTTCATCAGTCAATCAGAAAATGAGCTAGATTGTAACGATAACTTGGAACCTTGTTTACACGTTCAAACTTGTCGTTACGATGCATATAGACTTGAGCCTGCTGGCACCAACCACTCAATCCAATTCCAACTCCTATAAATCGCTACGATCTCATGTTTACACGTAACGATAAATTGCAACAACATTTTCATTACAATAAATCTCTACAATTTATCGTAGCGTGTAAACCGTGCTGAAGACTAAGCAAAGGTGCTGTCTATGACGGGACAGGAGGGCGAAGCCCGCCACCCGTCCTGGGACGGGTGGGCGGGGCCTCGTCATGCGTCCCAGGACGGGCGGGTGGAGCCCGCCATCCGTCCCGGGACGCGTGGCGAGCCCCGCCTGCCTGTCCCGGGACGGGTGGGCGGGGCCCACCACGTGTCCCGGGACGAGAGGGCGAGGGCTCGCCACGTGTCTCAGGACGGCCGGGTGAGGCTCGCCAACATGTCCCAGGATGGGCGGGTGGGGCCCACCAAGTGTCCCGGGACAGGTGGGCGAGGCCTGCCACGTGTCCCGGGATGGGCGGGCGTGGCCCGCTACGTGTCCCAGAATGGGCGGGCACCCACATGTCCCAGGATGGGCAGAGAGGCCAGCCACGTGTCCCGGGACGGGCGGGCCGGGCCTGCCACGTGTCCCGGGACGGGCGGGCGAGGCCCGCCACGTGTCCTGGGACAGGCGTATCTAGCCCGCCACGTGTCCCGGGGCGGGCAGGTGAGGCCCGCCACATGTCCCGGGACGGGCAGGCAAGGCCCGCCACATGCCCCGGGATGGGCAGGCGAGACCCGCCACATGTCCCAGGATGGGTGGGCGAGGCCCGCCACGTGTCCCAGGACGGGCAGGTGAGGCCCGCCACATGTCCTGGGACGGGCAGGCAACGCCCGCCACGTGTCCCGGGATGGGCAGGCGAGACCCGCCACATGTCCCAGGACGGGTGGGCGAGGCCCGCTACGTGTCCCGCACAGGCGGGGTCCCAGGACACTTGGCGGGCGAGGCCCGCCCATCCCAGGACGGGTGGGCAGCGCCTGCCACGTGTCCCAGGGACGGGTGGGCGGTGCCCGCCACATGTCCCAGGACAGGCGGGCGAGGCCCACCAAGTGTCCCGGGACGGGCAGGCGAGGACCACCGTGTGTCCCAGAACGGGCAGGCGAGGCCTGCCACTTGTCCCGTGACAGGCAGGCGAGGCCCGCCACGTGTCATGGGACGATTGAGATGGCCTTTGTCCAAAACATAAGGGTAAAAAGAGAGGAAATATGGGAAAATGGAGCTCTTATGACTTACCTTAGGTAATTATTAAAGGGAATGTAAGGTCGCCATTGAAAACTCAGCGGATTAATCTACTTTACATTTATTTACAAGCAACATTGAATGGCCTGATACAAAGGCAAGGCAGGTATGCCATGTGGGGGAGGCTGTGTACTGTCTGGAACTCTTATCTTTCACAAAGTGGAAAAACTGGCCAAAATCAACATCTACTGCATGGACTCAGCAATCTGGAAATGAATTTCCAAATCACACACAACATAAACTAAAGACTTCTTGCATAATATCTCAGCTAATCACTATGGAGGGTGTTTTTATCTTTAATCACACACAAGAGGAGGAACTCTAGTGCTTAACTGAAATGTTCAATGAAGGGACGTTCAGTAGAGGAGTTATAAAAGAGAAATTTGAAAATTGAAATAGTAAGATTCGTCTAGAAGGAATAGGACTGGTTGGATTTTGCACTTTCGAGACATACCTGTAGTTCTTTGTGGCTTGCACACGTATCGTGATGTCTGAAGAGGCCTCCAACCCACGACGACGAAACAAAGGGGGTGACTTCAAGTCAGAGGTGAGCACATCTGCCCAATAACAGAAGCTGGCATAGACTGAGGACGAATCAGGGCATTTCCAAGCGGCCTTGGATCACACGCTGCCTACGGCATTGTCTGGAAAGACGCAAAACACAGCCAGAAGATTTGTGGGGTAAAGGTGTCTAAAGCCTATGGAAGTACCTAAAGACCCACCAACAATCTTATATAACCCCTGTCAACCTGCCCTTCTTACCCTATATACTAGGTCTAGTCGTTAACGGATTATTTTCCACCCAGACCAAACGTGCCAATCACAACAATGCTTTAAAGGTGGGGGTAAAAATGGCTGCTCTTCTAGCAAATAACTATAAATTAATGATACTGGGAAGACGAGGCAATCAAAAACATAATATATAAATATATATATATATATATATATAT
>NC_061109.1:14949609-14964609 GCF_015104395.2 Macrobrachium nipponense | reverse complement strand
CAGGTATGTATGTATATTTACATGAGAGATTTTAGATCCGCCACTGCCATACCATCTCAATCGTGACTCTCTTATCACTTCTGTAATCTTTACTAAGCCTTCCCTTCGTCTTATTTTCATCATTTTCCAATCTCTCAAACAGCATACTCCCATAATCTAATGAGCATTCTCATCTCTGCTCTCTGAATCTTTACTTCCTCTTTTCTTCTTGAACCCATGTTTTCTGCTCTATACATTGACGCTGGTCTTATTACAGTGTTATATATCTTTTGACTTTTAGCTTGATTAGCATTTTTCTTATCACATACTACTCTAGCTATCTTTCTCCACTTCCCCCACGCAGCTTTTTATCCTACTGCCTTCGGGGGGGATAATGCACCTAAGGATAATATTAAATAAAAGTATTTGAGTCAATATCAGACGATATTGCAGTTTACGAAAGTAATATAAATGAAAACACAAGTAGCGGGTAAAGCACGGCTTATTAAATGGACGTAGTCATGGTCAACCTCTCTTCCCGGTTTTATTTCCAATTCTATTCTATTCATGTAACGATGTAATATTTTGAGATGTGGAGCCTCACTACAGTTCATTCTTCTCGAATACGATTCTCTAAAGAAAAAATGCGAAGTTGGTCTAGTGCTGACCTTTCAGACCACATCTGTCCTTGCAAAGGTATTCAGATATTAAGAGAGAGAGAGACGAGAGAGAGAGAGAGAGAGAGAGAGAGAATAAAAGTATTTTTCTTTGTTTCGTGGCTTTTTTATATATAATCGCAGATTGTGCTTCGCCTGAGGATAAAGGGTTTCATTTTTTAACTACTATAATGGAATAAATAGATACAACAGTTACATCACAATGCGAAGATTCATTGCTTGCACTAAGTGGCCAAGGTCGCCTGGTTACCTACATTCTTTGTAGAATTAAAAAAAAACTTATGATCCTTGACAGGAGTAAATAATTATACATTTATATGATTCTGGATGACTTATATATTCCCAATTTCCCCCCGCCTACCACCACCCTTTATTTGGGATAAAGAGCCGGGCGTGTATGGTATGTACCATAGATCTCTCTCTGTATATCAACAATGGAATGGGCAATTATATAAGTGCTTTTTTCCAAAGAATAAGTACACTTGATGCCCCTATCATTAGCCAATAAATGAAACAAATTCGTTATATCCCCTACGAACGTCAACTGATACTGAACTGACCTTTTTTTTATACGTATCGGTAAACCATAAGCTAAAAAAAATCTGTATACAAGACATTTTTTCAAACAATTTCTAGTAGTCCGTGCGAATTGCATTTCCAAATAATACGAATTGCTCTACGCAATTCGGATCTATTTTTCGAAGAGACATATTTATTACGTCCCTCCAAACTATTATAATGCATTCACATCTGAGGTGCTTTAGTCATGTCTTCAATGGTTGACAATGCTAAACGGACGGCATGTCTGCTGTTCCGTGCGAATTGCATTTCCAAATAATGCGCAGATTTCTAAGCACTTTGGATTTATTTTTAACTAACTGATACATATTATTACGTCCCCTCCAAACTATAATGCATTCACATCTTATGGGACATCAGTCATGTCTCTTTTAATGAATGGATGACGCGCTGGAGGCATGGCGTGACGTCACCCAGGAAAGTGGAAACAAAACAAGATCCTCCACCTTGGTAAGAGTGTTGCCGAAGTGCGGAATTTTCGTCAGCTATCCAAGTTAGTATGCCGATGCGGATTCTACATTTGCATTTTCAGCAGCAATTTCTTCATGGCGCATTCATGTAAATTTATCATATACAAATTGCAAATATTTTTTACCTTTTAAACAATTTCTCATCCAAATACAATATTATAAAAGATAAGACTCTTATCAGAATATGACGGTGATATGATTAATGTACATCAGTCTGTTAATATATTATAAAATTATTTCCTATATGATTTGATTTAATGAGTTATAAACAGATACATAAAAGCAGTTATGCTTATTACAAACTTATCTGTAAATATATCTGGGACAAATAAGAAAGGAAAAAATAATACTTCTCATATGTATAAATATAAATATATATATATATATATATATATATATAATATATATATATATATATATATATATATTAGTCCATGTGGGGACCAGTTGCGTTTACTTAACCTTAGCTGTTAAGCAGCCTCTTGTAAATAAATAGCTGTAAAGTAATGAGCTGAGTTTCTGGCGACCTTTCCTCTAGAGTAAATGTTCACTTTAAATCCTTTTTTAACGGTAAGTTCAAGCAATTCACTTTGTTTTCCCTCAAAACTATTTCTGTTTACGTATTGGAGTCTCAATCAAGGCCAGGCCCATATGAACAATATATATATATATATATATATATATATATATATATATATATATATATATATATATATATATATATACTATATATATATATATATATATATATATATATATATATATATATATATATATATATATATATATGTATATATATATATATATATATATATATATATATATATATATATATATATATATATATATATATATATATATATATATATATCTATATATATGTATATATATATATATATATATATATATATATATATATATATATATACATATATATATATATATATATATATATATGTTACATATGGGCTGGCCTTGATTGAGACTCCAATACGTAAACAGAAATAGTTGAGGGAAAACAATGAAGTCTTCATTTGTACATATATATATATATATATATATATATATATATATATATATATATATATGCTATATATATATATATATATATATATATATATATATATATATACATATATATATATATATATATATATATATATATTATGTATATATATATATATATATATATATATATATATATACTATATATATATATATATATATATATATATATATATATATATATATATACATATATATATATATCTATACTATATATATATATATATATATATATATTGTTACATATGGGCCTGGCTTGATTTGAGACTCCAATACGTAAACAGAAATAGTTGAGGGAAAAATACAAAGTGAATTGCTTGAACTTACCGTATGGATTTAAAGTGAACATTTACTCTAGAGGAAAGGTCGCCAGAAAAAAAAAAAAACTCAGCCTAAATTACTTTACAGGCTATTTATTTGTGTACAAGATGGCTGCTTAACAATCCCAGCTAAGGTTAAGTAAACCGCAACTGGTCCACCCACATGGGACTAATAATATCTCTCTCAAGTGAATGATTGCTGGCGCAAAATGAAAATTCTAGTTAATAAAAGCTGGTTTCGAAAATTTCTCTTGCGGTTAAATTGCAAACACTTGCGGGCGGACAGACCTTGACACGTGACTCAGGGAATTCTGGAAAAGGATCCCAGATTAGAAACAGATAAAAGAAAAGGGGACGGTTCTTGCCATCAAGTTACCGATTAAATTCAGTTCTCTAAGACAAACACTGGGGCAAAGGAAACCTCTAATGTTTGACTTTGAAGGGGGTCATGCCACTGAAGACTTCATTTGTCTGGGACGATCACTGTACAAGGGAAACATGCTGGCCAATGAGGGCAGTTGAGAAACAAAGGGATATTCAATGGAGTAGAAGTTTTGATTTATGAAAATATAAAAGGAGGGAGGGAGGGAACTAGCAATAAATGCTTCTACACAAGACGTACCTGGATGCCATGATTAGTTGGTGGACCTTTGTAGAAAATGTGGCGTCGGGCTTTGTCCTCAGGTCTGGGGTTACTCTTGGCGCGCTAATAGCTCCAGTTAGGCCCTTTAAACGTGTGGGAAGGCTCTTGTGGCGGACATCCAGGTCCGAGGTCGATGACAGGAGCTTCACTGAGGCCGAATCCCAGGTGTTTTTCATGGGTGTTGGGGGTCAGCTTAACCCCCTCCCACGAGTAGGCAAATTCCTGGAACAAGAAACCTACCAAAGCCAGAACAGAGGGTTCACAGGAAAAAAGAGCTTAAGATATAGCCTAAGAAGTTACCAGGTATGCCTTACATCCAAACTTCCCTTTGAGATACGTCCGCTAAAGCTGACAAGAGTCCTATTTTCCCCCAACTTTAGGAACTCCCTCCCATCTCTGGCTGGCGTGTTTTTGGGTTTCCCGCCTAAAATCAGCTGATATTTGGAGGAATATGGGCTGCCGTTTTTCCAAACATCCCAAACTAATTATACTTAAATGCTGGGTAGAAGAAAGAGATCAATAAACATAGCAATATATATATCATACTATATATATATATATATAATATAAATAATATATATGTATATATATAATATATTATATATATTATGATATATAATATAGTTTAATTGGTGTATATTGTTGTATAATTTAATAAACATACCAATATACAGATTACATATATATGAATAATTATTTTATTCACACATCCGGAACCGTGATTCATTTATATATCCATTCGAAGCTACAAATGTCCTTTAATATCTTAAATTTCACTCTACCTCGGATTGAAATTTTCCTAATTTTCATATTGTGCCGAAGGGGTGGGAAATTTTTTAGTTGATAATAATTTCGTCCCCACACTTGGATCGAAACACCGTCCAAGTGGACTGAAGAACGACATCAGGAACAGACAGTGACGCTATCCAAGGATTTCCCAACCTGAACTTGATTGCGTTCACTGTCTGTCCTGATTTCGTTCTCGTCCCACATTGGACGGTCTCCGGTTCGATCCAATGTGGGGTGGACGAAATTATTATCAATCTAAAAATTCCCCTTCGGTGCACATATATGAAAATATATAATTCCATTCCGAGGTAGAGTGAATTTAGATATTAAAGGACATTTGTAGCTCGAATGATCTAAAATATAAAATAGTCTATATACATATCTAAACATAATACATTATATGTATTATAATATATGTTTGTACATATATATGTATATAATACAAGTTTATACGTATGATGTATATATATATATATATCATATATATATATATATAACTATATTAATAATATATATATGCGTGTATATGTATATATTTTGTTTATATATATATATTATATATATATATATATATGTATATATATATATTATATATATATATATATAAATATATATATATTATATATATATATGCGGTGTAATATGTATAATATGTTTATATTATTATATATATATTATATTCTATATATATTCTGATATATCCTATATATATATATATAATATATATATATATATATATATAATACAACCAAACACCACTAATATTATATTATATATTATATAAATCTAAATTTATTTTATATTATATTATATATAATTATATATATATTATATGTTATATAGATATATATATTATATATATAATATAATATATATATAGTATGTATTATTATATATATCTATATTATAATATATCTATTATATATATATATAAATATTATAGATTACTTAGTAATGTACCTTAAGTTTAACGGAAATTGATATAAAATCGTTCAAATTATATCCCTATGTGCGAAAAGTTTCATGATCCATCATAAATCCTACTAAAATAGGTGCCGTAAAGTAAACCAAGTGATCAATTACCTCCACAATCTTCCTAATGGGCTATTACAGTTTTTATATCGCTAGTAAGGTAGTAGGCTAACCAAGTGCGATACTCACTGTTTTTTCCCCACGAAGGATTTTTGCAGTGCCAGAATTCTTCTCGCTTTAAATTAATTTGCTAGTGGTACAGTATGCAGCAAAATAACTCGGTGTGACTTTTTTAAGTTTTTTTGTACTGGACCAAGCGTTGTTCTCAAGTTTGCCACTTAGTATTAAATCTTCGTATTTTATAAACGTGTATCTATGAGGAAAAGTTGGTCACTTGTTGTATATTATAATCTTATAATTCTGAAATATCTTGGAACCTGAAAAGAAACCAAAAATATTTCACCGCTACAAATAATTTCGTGAACGAAAACTAAACTACGTTTTACTGCAGCATGCAAAAACCTCAGATCACCGTGACTTTCCATGATGTCCGTGTGGAATCGTCAGTCTGGACACTGTGGGAAAGAGGAACATCGCGATTGGAGAGCAAGAAAAAGAAAAAGTTGAGCAAGTAGCTATAGATCTAATTGATAAAAATGGTGTTGCATTTGGGATATGAATTCGAAGTTATTACTTTTTTAGCCTTTTGTGGCTTTTGTGGTATAAAGCAATTTTTTATCTTGTGTGTGTTTTTTTAGGTCTAGATCATGATTTCGGAATACTTGCAAATAAATTATGGCTTAGGCTTAGGTTATAGCTAGTGCTACATAAGTCTAGTGAGTCTCCCCGAGGGTTTGTTTCTTCCAGGTTTGAAGAAAAGTAAATAATAAATAACTTGGAATAAATAAGAAGCGAGGTGAAGAGTAATCTTCGCTATTAGAAATAAACCACAACTAATTTATATTATTTTACTTTTAACTTTAGGAAATGGAAGACTATAATCCAGGTCGGAATTATTATACAAAGTTGACAACTGTCGAGTTGCAGATTCTACAGCAATGACAAACTGGCAACGTATTAATAAAACAATAATGGCTTAGGGCCAATTGCTATTTGGGCTTTATAAAACCTACTAGGGCTATATTCCAAGACAGCCAACAAGTTGCATCAAATCTTTGTAAACACTTGATGGAAGGGTGTCTATAATAAGACCATAAAGGCAGGATTTGTGAAAGTCTTCCACAAAGGAGTCTTGGTGTGGTATACTTCCGTCCATTATTTTCTTCCTTTCTCGTAGGGCCTCATAGGCCTTAATGAAGAATGAATAATAATCGAGAAGCTGCGAAGTGGGCACTTGGCCGTACGGGTAAGGCAAGAGCTAAGCCATTGGCGGGCCACTATGCACCCTTGCCCACAGTTGGGTCTAATGAAATCTTAGGTAGATCTCAAGAAATGTAAACTAGTAAATAAGGGCATTAATAAAACCCAAGTCAGCAAATAATGCTATGATTTGAATAATAATAACGGTACTTAGTAAAGGCATTAAATAAACCAAGTAGCAAACAATGAATTTGATTGATTGAATAAATAAAAACCGGGTATATGGTTAAGTAAATGGTATACCAATATAATTATTTTTAAAAAATACGTATAATTCTTTGAAATACATAGGTCCCTGTGAAAAATAATCTACAAATTCCAGCAAAAACAAATAAGAAGTAAAACACAAACCTCGGTTCTTTTAAAAAAACACGTTCATACATATATTCGCTACAACATAACCATACGCATACAATAGCAGAGAGAAGAGGAGAGGCAGAGAGAGAGAGAGAGAAGAGAGGAGGAGAGAGTAGGAGAGGGTTAAGGTTAAAATATTTAGGTATAGTGAGCCTAGGTTGTCTATTACCGAATTAAGCCGTCTAGGAATACTGTCAACCAGTCTACTGCAAATATTTTCCCCACGCATTGACTCCCACACTGACAAGCAATGGCTTATGATGGCTTGTTACTGTTCAGAAACGGAGCCATCCCATTCCTTTGTCATAATGGCCCATAAATTTTCAATGGGATTGAGATCCGGAGATTTTGCAGGCCAGTCGATCCGAATAACTTCTGGATGCTGCTGTAACCACTTTCTTACTGGCATGCTATTATGAACAGAGAGTTGTCCATTGCCAAGAATATGGGCAACGGTTCCGGAATCAGTAGCATCCTAACAGATGGAATCAGCACCTCGTCAAGAATGTCAACATACTGCCTGCCATTTATCGCTCATGGATTGGCACTAAAGCACCTGGTCCGCAAGACGCCATCCAACCCCAAAGGCCAGCGGTTATCCTCCCACTTCGTCGATTTGGTTCTACATATTTATCCTCAATCTGAAAAAATAGAGAGAAGGATTTAGAGAAAATATAATTTACAGATATTCGGAGAGAAACAATGACAGTGGGCTTACTTTTAAATATAAAAGAAACTGTTTTAACTGCAGTTCTTCCTCTCATCAATGATCTTATGGATTAGAAAAAAAAGAAACTGGCGCTTTTATTAAGCCATACTTTCAGTAATATTGCTATAACACCGAACTTTTAACTTTTAAGACTTGAAGTGCATTGTTAAGAAAACACTATAAGGTTATTCTATAAAACTATATATATATATATATATATATATATATATATATATATATATCTATATATATACAGTTCGTTTAATATGCATTTAACCAAAACTTATTTAAATATTAGAAACAGCTACGTCAGTTGTATTTTCTGCCAGACTTAGTTTTTACAGTGAAATAATTAAAAGAAATCTTTGGTTGTAGGCCTAATAGTATATATTATGAATTCGGAAAAGAGGCATAAGGAAAGTTGTCATAGCATAGTAACCTTAAACGACTTTTAAGTCAGTGCAATGTGTATTTTTCAAACATTCACGAGACTCGAAGGAAAGCTAGCACGAACTTCCTCTGCGACTGGTTTTCCCGCCAAGCAAAAACACTTCGAAGCGCAGGCGGTCGAAGCGGAGGCGGGATTTTATAGACCTTTAAACTGCTTCCTCAGTAATGACAATTCCCAACTCCCACCCTAGGTCAGATTAATTTATATCTTCTTGCATTATTTCTCCCTGATTACATCGTAACTTCCATGAAAGATATTTGTCAGCAGGTTTAAAAAACCAGTGTAAGAGGAATTACTATTCATTAAAGCTTTAGCATATATACAGACTAGGCCTATAATACAAAGTATATCACACCTAGGCTACCACGTAAAAATATAAGGCAAAATAAGTAAATGTTCATTACCTGGTTTTTCCTGGACGCCAGCAGTGCAGTCTTCCCTGTTGGTCGTTGCAAAAAGTCTTCTCGTCAAAAAAGTCACAAAATAATCACGTTTCCCAAAACTGCTCGCTCTTGGACAGATATTCGAGCGCAAACCCGAGACGATGGTCCATATGCGTCTGTGTAAGTAGAGGCATGAGCGCAGGTTTCCTACATAGAAGACCAGCTTCTCGAAACGACGTCTTACAGTGTCACTGATGTTTGTATATTTGTTTCTCGTTTTCACTGAAAATGATGACGAAAACGGGTGTTTGGTTATAAAGTTAATTAACACTTCGTCTTCTTCTGCGGTTGTGCAGCGGGGTCTCCCAGATCTAGGGGGTGGCTTTTCAATCCTTCTCCGTCGTTTGTATCGTTTTAGCCATCTATACACAGTTGTCTTGTTGATATTAAGACGATTAGCTATGTCTTTTTTTTGAAAATCTGGCGAGATGCAGCTCAACCTATAGCTCTCCTTGTTGGGGTGACGTTTCCGGTCGCTGTCGGGGTTGCTCCAACCATGTTTGGCAAATGACCACAGTTGACGTAATGTTAGGCCACGCCCACAAACTACATCTCCGTTACGTTCATTACATTAAAATAAATTACTATGATGGCTAACATGTAAAACGTTCGTTTAATATTTACGTCTTTTCATATTTACCATGATTAAAAACTAAGGTGTTAATGTTTTTTCTAATGACCTAGCTATATTTTTTTGATAAAAAAATATATAACATTATACTATAAAACCATGCTAAATGAACTGTATCTTTTTATGAGCGAAAGTTCCAAAATGTTTCGCCGTTGCAACTCAGTGTCATTAGAAATGTGAGAAGGTAAGAGTTGCCAGTTAGTCACTTTTTGAACGAAAATCACTGAAATCGGGTCACTCGAGTTTTTGCTGCATACTGTACAACGGTAATGTCCAGACTTTCAATAATATTGATCTTTGGAGCTCACGTTTCATAAGGACAATGAAACTTCTAATAATATATATACACTTTGCATGTCTGCAAAACTCGTAAGGATCAAGTGGCAGCCTAATTATGCGACTAAGTTATTCTATCTTTCCAGATCGCCAAACATTATCATGCATATGAGTTCAACGTTTTATCCCGTTCGATACTTCATAGTGACCATATACAGTAGATGGCCTATAAATGAAGAAAACATGATTGGCCGCAAATCGCATGATTATATATCGATTTTTTTTCCCTGGAAAACTGCTATTTTCCAAAGAAGAAACTGAAGTTGAAATTTGTGATACTCAGGACGACAATGAATTAGTGGATTCATATGATTCACATGATTACATATTAAAAGTCTTTTTTCCTGAAGATAACTCACCTTCAGACGAAGCTGATAATGAAAAAAAAAAACAGTGAAAATGAGCAAGACAATAGTGCTATATATGTGACACACAGCCTAAAAATGCTAATTATGATGACGAGGAATAGTGCATGATTATATCATCAGATAGTGATGAACACATCAATGCAGACAATAGTGTTATAATATGTGACACACAGTCTCAAAATGTTAATAATGATGCCGAGGAACATTGCATAATTATATGGTCAAATAGTGACGAACACATCGATTCAGATACTACACATATCAGTGACAGACTCGGAAGAAACATCGTTCACAATTAGAAAATCAAAAAATCTAGTTTACCGAGTAAGTTGAGAATTTCGTTTTCTTTGTTTTCGTATAGAAGGCCAAAAGTAAACAAGCATCGCTTGAAAAACGTAACTAAGCGCTTGCGGAAACTTTATGCGGATACCACGGCAACAATGGACTCAGCTTATCACCTTTCAGTGCGAGCAGAAAACCTATGTAGTGTACACGTTCGAGTTTCACCTCTGACATTCTTTTGCTTTTACGTATGTTTATCTTTGTTTCGGCAAGAATTTCATCCTGCTAATGAGGAAAAGACAGCAAAGATCTCGCTAACATACAGACGAAGAAATTTCGCTCTAATATGATAACAGAATATCATAATATACGCGGTATATTATGATATAACGATATATGAGCAAAGGGATCTTCATTTATGATTAAATTATGATAAATAACATAGTTTTGGTTTATTAATACCTAAAAAGGAAATATAAATTCCAAATAAGGCATTATCTATTAACATGATCTTTATAAAAAATACAAAGAAAACCTGAACATTGGCATATAACTTAGAAAAACTTATAGAACCCTTTTTTCCAATTCTGTTTCGTTCTTTTTTTTTTTTTTTATTAATTTTTTTCCTGATTTATGGGGTTTGGGGTTTATTTTTTTACCATAATGAAAAAATTCACATCTAGCAAAAAAAATGACTTTAAATAATAAAAAAAAAAGCTCTTCATTTGATTGGAGGTCTACATCAGGTCTATATATGGTATTAATCCCAGGTCTTAATATTAAATATCGAGGGAGGAGATAGAATTCGAAAAATGATTATTTTCGGGATAAATCGCCCTGGCATCACAAAACAGAAGGGCTGAGGCGAAAAATCATATGCTGTTTGGAGATGTCCCAAGTCACCCTATTAAGTGGTATGAATGTCAAAGTCCTGTCCTAGATCGTATTGTTTGTTGTTTTATAAGTGAAGATTCCAGTCTATGGTATGGTTTAGTGCTATTTAATTGATGGAAAATTGCAGAACCATTTGTCCATATCCAACTGAACACTTATGTTAGGTTAATCTTTTCGAGAGAGATTTTCCTGTATATCCATAGTATGACTTATCACATTCCCTACAGGGGATCTCATGAACTCCTATGCCTTTTCACTACAGTACCTATAAAAGATGTACTAACGTTCCTTAAAAATAAAAGGAAACTTGAGCCATTTGCTGACCACTTCACAATAGAATTGAATAAAATAATGTTAGAAAACTTATATAGTATAGTTCGAAACAGTAATTATAAACCATATCAAACCTGCAGATGTGGTTTGGCTTTGCTCTGCAGACAACATCTTAACATTCTGGAAAAGTGAGTTGGGCGATTTTCATGTCTTTCTACAAAAATTAAATTCCTTGGTCCCAGGCATAAAATTTAAAGTAGAATGGGAAAACAATAACCAAATCATTAGAACTTAAAAAACAACAAATTCACTGCCTTCGGGAAAGTGACATTCTCACTTTCATACATACATATATATATATATATATGATATATATATATATATATATATATATATATATATATATACATACATATATATATATATATATATATATATATATATATATATATATATATATATATATGCACCGCATATAAATATTACTTGTAACTAAGGGTAATCTTATCAAACTGACCGACTGAATAAAAGTTTTAAATGCAAATTAACCACCGTACTGAAATATAGTTTTATATCATAATGAACAACGCTCTCAAAGGATTCAGGAGAGAGGGCTCTCTAATTACCAAGATAAATCTTGGTTGACAAGAGTGGTCGATAACCATAGCTGATAATTAAGGCATGAAGGTGTGTGCTAAGAAACATGTTTTATATTAATGTCATGTAAATAATTATCGTTGTCAGTTTTTATTCTTATTTTCTTGTAAATACCTTTTTTTTCAAATATGTTCTCTGATGTTTCATATTCATTTAGCGCATTTCCTTAAAATATATTTGTTTTGCTTACTATTTCGTTTACGTAATTCATGATATTCTTATAACTTCGTTTAAGATTAATGTCTTTATGTGATTTGTTGCTACGTTTTTTATTAAACTGTATAGGTTCTATTAAACCGGATTTGCGCTACTTGTTTTTTCAATACATATCTTTTTACACAGATGTGTGTATGCCTCAGTATAATGTAATTATTTAAAATACACACTTATCCCTTTAAACAACCATTTTCACTTAACATAAATAGTGGAAAATAGTCAGAAAATAGCAGAAAAATGAGCGTCAGGGGTCACAGTGGACTCACTGCCAGGCTCTCACTATCCAACCAGCGTTGTTCAGACAGCAGCATAAATGTGTACGATAGGCTTAGCCTGCGAAGAGGCAAAGTTTACCGAGCAGAATTTTTTAGCAAAGAACTTGGAACACATAGAAATCAACTTATCTTGTTAAAATTCCCCAGACACATAATAGAAAGAGCCATACGTAAAGAAGAGCATTTTTTTGCAACTGACAAGAATAAAGAAGGGAAAAATACATAAACAAAATCATAATCCCTCACGTGGACAATTTACGAGAGATCACACAAACCTTGGGCAACTCCAACCCTTTCATCTTCAATTATCCAAATACACTGCAGAAATCATTGATTAACATCCAGCAGAAACCAGTTTGTAACGACATAGGAGTTTATGAGATCCCCTGTAGGGATTGTGATAAGTCATACTATGGATATACAGGAAAATCTCTCTCGGAAAGATTAGATATGGACAAAATAGTTCAGCAATTTTCCATCATATAAATAACACTAACCATACTATGAATTGGAATTCATTCCGAATTTTATACAAGAGCAGCTGTCGATATAAATGTCAGATGGAGGAATCTTAACTGATAAAACAACAAGATAACTGGATCAACCTTTCGAATGGAGCTGGGACTCTGGCCATATAGAGTCATAGACAATATTTTCCTTAATGCAATGATGAAGTATATAAACACAAATCAACAGAACCAATATCGGCTTAGCAGTGACCCTAAGGAAAACATCTCTCTTCATTATATATTTCGCCAATGTAACATCTTCAGTCTTCACTACTGAAAAACTATAGTCCTTAGTTTTAAACCAGAGCA
The DNA here is from genome assembly GCF_015104395.2 of Macrobrachium nipponense. Classification (NCBI taxonomy): domain Eukaryota; kingdom Metazoa; phylum Arthropoda; class Malacostraca; order Decapoda; family Palaemonidae; genus Macrobrachium; species Macrobrachium nipponense. The sequence goes on along the minus strand of NC_061109.1, from coordinate 14,951,025 downwards.
TTTTAGTATGTTAGTTTCTATTATAGTTAATTGAATTTTCTCTTTGTTTTTTAAACTTTGATGACATTTTGACATATCTCAATAAGGTCCTTTTCTCAATGGTCTTTACATCTATTATTCAAAAGGTTTTTACATATGGTATATTCTGTCCCATTCTCCATACAAGGTGATATACTTTGCTACTGTAATCATAGTTACTAAACTATTATAGCCCCTCTAGAGAAACATATGTTTCAAAATTTCTCCCTGGTTCATTATCTTTTTTATCGATGATTTATAGTTTAATCACTTCCACATATTGCATTCATTTCCTGATATAAATGAATAATACTCTTTAGGATTTCACTTCTTAACGACCCGTTCCCCCGTCCAACCCCCCTACCCCAAACCCATAAACCCATTCCACAGCTGGAAGACCCTTCTATGATTTCAAGCATTTCCAGCCTCTAATCTCACTAAATTCGCTACCCTTTCGAAGCCTTCACTGTATTTCTTGCCTCCTCTGATGTTTTCCCAGTTTCTGGTCTATCTCGTACTTCTCAGATCAGCGTCTTCCTTACTTCCATATGTTCTCTTAACCAGGTATTAACCCATCGGTATTGTAATCTTTTTTTATTTGAAACCATCTACAACCACATTTTTCATGCACCACGATGCAAAGATTATTAAGTCTTATAATGGATACAATGAAAATATCTAATAAATTGCCTTTGATTTAATCCTTTGAAAAAACAAATAAAGAACGAGGCATTCATTGAAAGTAAAACTCGAAAATTCAAAAGGAGATACCAGTCATATGAAGCAGAATTCAAATAAAGAACGGAGGAAAGTGGAAAAAGGGTAGAAAGTGTTTTTGAATGCATTATATATGACCAAGGTTTTCCATTCTTCTATACTCTTAAAATTAAAGTGGATAGATAGAGCAACCAAACGAGCAAATGTTACGGGGTTAGATTATTAACAATGCCAAGGAACAGTTGGAGAGTGAACAGAAACACTAAGAGGTGGACATGAGAGTAAAATAAATGTCTAAGGATTACAAATTTAGAGATGTGAAGAAGCTCCTGAAATCTTAGTAAAGGTGAAAAAATGGAGTTGGGACCTTAAGGTAAGGATTGGTAATTTGGAGAGAATGAAGAACAACTCATTGACGAAAAATGAAGATCTACAAAAAAGATGGAGTGAAAAGTTACTGGGTGAGAATGCTTAATTACTCAGAACCAGGGTAGGGCAATATAATGCAGATGATGTTGCTGCATAGATTTATAAGGTATAAATGGCACTACACAAAGAATTCACCATTATTTCAATAGTTTTAGAAGTGACTTTGACATTGATTGATGAATTATTTTTCGCTGGAACTCTCCTTTAACTACCGTTACCATACCGTCCAAAATGGTGTCAATATAACTCGAG
>NC_061109.1:14909609-14939609 GCF_015104395.2 Macrobrachium nipponense | reverse complement strand
TCTTAGCAGAGTTTCTTCAAGCAAAAAAGACAAGGAAAGTGGATCAAGAGCTAATCAAGGGTTGAGATTTATATTCCTCGTGGACGTGGTTTCAATAAAAATGGACACCAACAGATTCCATTTACCTTTCGGTCACTTCGACGCGTCGATGCCTTATTCCAGTAATTGCCATTGCCTGTGTTAAGCCAGTGATCCACAATGCCATCATCGTTAAGCTTCTTGAAATGGCATATTTGTGCTGTGAGCATTACATTTTTTATTCCTTTCAAAATTTCTATAATGTTTGAATTAGGTGGGCTATTTTTAATTGGTTTATTTCTCAAAATATTATCATATTTGAATACTAAGTTCATATCAATAGTTTTTAAAATGAGTACAGCAGTAATGAAATTAGGATGAAATGATAAGCAGAGAATATTCTTAAGTTCTTTGTTCATACTGGTTAGATTGTTATGTCTTTCTTGCTTATTTTTAGAAAGTTCCAAAAAATATGGAGGGTACATAATGAATCTCCTATTGTTTCAATAATTTTCAATTCATCTTCTAAAAATTCAGGGCTACAAATTCTAAGAGCTCAGAAATACATGCTGGGAAATTGGCATTTTAATTTGTTTAGCATGGTTAAAGTGGAAAAACGGAATATATGATAATTGAAAGGATAGCTTCCTTTGTATAATCTTGCTTTGCAAATCTGAAATATTGTTCAATTTGTGCACCGCACCCTTAGTTCATTGTATAAGCCAAGGGGACCTCTCTACCACCATAGTTTGTTTGGGATCAATTTTCCCTGCCACCCTAAGATACTCTTCAGACATGGAGAGTAAATTAATTCATTATTTGAGGAATCTTAAAACCATAAGGAATTAGTGTATGTGGTGGGTTATTCTTACCTTTTGTTTTACCTCCTCCTTTTTGGACCCCCTCCCCTTTATGGTATGCTTGTATTGATGAATTGTATTTAATTGTGTAATTGTTTTATTTTAGAGGAATTTAAGAGTGAGAGTTTCATTAATTATTGTATTATTGAGGTTCAGGTGTTATTTCTGTCTGATAATCATGTATTAAAATTTTTTATTTCTATGAGTATTTTCTTGTCTCTCTTGAATTGACTTTGTACGCTGTGTTATTCCACAAATAGTTGACTTAATACTGTTTTCTTGATAAATACTATTTGATAAATGTTTAGTATGTAGTGTGGTGGTAAAACCAGCTATCACAATATATATATATATATATATATATATATATATATATATATATATATATATATATATATATATATGTATGTATACTATATAATATAATAACTATATAACTATATATATATATATATATTATATATATATATATATATATATATATAGTTACGAAGGGGAATTCTAATTACGAAAGCATCCAGATCGAGGGTGATTTGTAAGGTCAGAATCGATATGAACTTATAGCGTCTCTGTTGGCCGATTGGATAGCGTCACTGGCTGTCCTGATTTCGTCCCCGTCCACCTGGACGGTGGTTCGATCCCATGGGGGGACGAAATTGTTATCAACTTAAAAATTCCCCTTCGGTACATATATGAAAATATATCATTTGGGAGGTAAAGTGAATTTAGATATTAAAGGACATTTGTAGCTTGAATTGATATATAAATGGATCACGGTTCGATGTGATAATTATTCATATATATAGTTATATAGTTATATATATATATATATATATATATCTATATATATATATATATATATATATATATATATAGTTATACATATATATATATATAATATATATATATATATATATATATATATATACATATATGTATATATATATATATACTATATATATATATATATATATATATATATATATATATATATATATATATATATATATATATATATATATATATATAATAATTTGTTACTTATGCACACGTGACTTTCTATATTCTCAAATATTAGGTGACAAATAAAGTTTAGTATCGATTTCATGATACTTTGGGAAAAACTTACACAGCATGGAGTTAGATTTCATATATGCTGCTGCACCAGCCAGGACTTGAGCCACAGCCTTATTTAGAAGGAACGATAGACAGTGACTTTGATCACCTTTGCTATCAAGAGATAAAAAATTAAATTGCCTGTCGATTTCATGTTCAGTAATGAAAATTCATGTCGCCCCATCTCCACCATGAAGCGAATGATGGACTTTTGCATTGACTCAAAAAACAAAAGCAGTCTGAAATTAATAAAAACAGACTTCATGGACATATTGTATGATTTACATTATCACCTTTTTTTATGAAATAGCTTCACACGGTGTTAATACAAAGGGAAAATATTTCGTGCCAACCAACGACTGCCTATGACGCGCACAGGTTGAGGAACTCCTTTCCTGCAACATGAGAAAAAACATAACAGTCATAAAGAACAGTTAGTTCAATGTGAAAAATTAAGCTTTTTGTGTCCTTTTCACCCTTTAACATTTAGTTTGGCTTTCAGCTGTTGTAGTGAATAGGGCTAGACGCATCTGCTGATTCATCAAAAAAAAAAATTGAAAAGGGAATCATTTCTCATGGCTGGTTACCTATTCTTAAAAATACAGGAACCATAGCAAAATAATACTCAAGTGATTAATAAACGAACCAGAGACATGTAACTTATTGATGGAAGGCTGAACTACAAATTTCTTTTGCTAGACATCCTCTTTTAAGATACTTCTTTTCAGATTCATTTGATTCATAGATTCACCATGTTTCCTTCAAGCCTTTCAAGTTTTTTCATCTTCGTTTACTGAGTATGCTAACTCAAAATTTTCTTTAATATTTGGCTCTCTCTCGTAATGTACACTTGAAAATCAGCTGACGCAAATAACTCTGAAAATATAGTCATATGGACTAAAATAGTTACGATGGTTACTAGAATGGTTGATAAAACGTGTTTGAACACTAGGTTTCATGAGTCAAATAATTATTACTTCCAGGGATGATACCATAAAGAGTCAAAGGTACACAAATGGACGAATTAAATTGGTCATAAACAACTACTGTTTTATATCTTTCAGGAAGAAACCAGATAGGGATGATATGAAGAACAAGACACTAAACATAAAAGGTTTTGTGTGACAGCAGTATTGTGTTTGCCTGAACGTAGCAGTGTATCCAACAGTGGATTCATCATCCTGTTCATAAGTACCAGGGCTTTCATTTCGTGAATAACAAACCCAATCATGTAGTGAGTTGATACAGGTCAACGCCTTCAAAAATGTCATAAAGGAGATTTGCATTCCAAAACACTACAAGAAGTAGGGTAGAGTTATAAGAAGAATTAAGAATATACTGCCTTTGGGTCAATATGGCACCCCAACTAAAATATTGAGTCTGGTAGACTACATAGAAGAAGAATAAGAAAGAGTTATTGGTTTACTGTAAATATGAGCCTAGGGCAATGGAGTAGTTTATCTTCATGTCTTTTTACTATTTCTACGATTCAATAATTAATCAGGAAGGTCAGGAAAGGGGCATCTTCAGAGAGACATGAAAGGGGCCACGGATGGGTTGGGAGTTCTTAAAGTCTGCAGCTGGTGCAGTTTTGGCTGAAGAATGTGTTTGTAAGAAAAAAAAACTGAAAGTAATTTTAACAAGGGCGAGATTATATAGACAAAGGCAAACCAGGAAGATTGAGAAATTAACATTGGCATGGAGGATGGGAAAATACAGGGAATTGATTCATAAATATTTACGAGCAAATACAAAAGGTGTTGGTAGGATAACAGAAGAGACAAATCACAGAGCAGGTGGAACAAAGAGGGAAGCACGATTTTTCAAAATGTGTGGTAGAAAAGAGAAGTCTAATGGGTCAAAAGTTGGTTATTGGTTGCTCAGTTCTCACATTCACGGAAGAGGCGTTTCCTTGCATGTGGAATGGGGATAAAATGGTGGAAGCTAATATGACGGATGTGTGTGTGTGCGTGTGTGTGTGTGTGTGTATGTGTGTGTGTGTGTGTGTAGAGAGAGAGAGAGAGGTAAAGAGAGAATACATTATTTTCTATTGGGAGAGATGTGTTCATATACTAACTCAGCTCACCTTTTATCTTGATTGAAGAGGTGTTTCGAGGAAAATCCTAAATGAAGAGACAGTTGAGAGTATCTCTGGTGATCATCAGAAGTAGAGCGTTGCACTTCCAGAAGGACGTGAGCGATGGCGTCGCTTATGGCCTTTGCTGATTTTTACTCAATGATCTTACAACTTCTAACCTGGCATTCCATCTGAGTTTTTTTCATTCAGTCAGGAGTTATTAACACTGGAAATGAGAGGTGGGTGAACGGCAGATAAAAGGCCCCTTCGGATCCGAAAGTAAGTCGGGAACATAACTGCCACTTCCGTAGTAACTTTGCATGAATCATCTATGAGAAGAACAAGTAACTCAAAAGACTACTTACTTATAAATGTCATAACTTGACAACTATTTTTTTCCATTAGCTTCAACAGGTTAACAAGAATAGAAAAGGTGTTCTTGAATATACGTATTCTGCATGCATTCACGGGTACGAATATAGATGTGTCGGTTAAAACCAGCGACTGATAAAATCTGAACGACGAGTTTCCACATGAAAGACTCATGGCGATTGAGGGTTTCAGTCTGACGACGACTGTTGAGATGAGTAAGACGAAGGCAGCAATCTGGGTGACGAAGGCTGTAAAGCACCACTCCAGTAAGTCCGGCCAGCAGCAGAGCCAACACCACCAGCAGGCGGTTGGTGAAGCCTCGGAATTCCTCCTCTTGCTCAGCTGCTCTCTGCACAGCAGATGCTCTCGATTCCTTTGACAAGGAGAAACAGAAATATGTCAGGTATCAACATGCTTATTATCTAACACAAAGAATATATGTGACAGAATAAATTCCATTGGAAAATATATGGCTGTGATTTCAGATGGCAATTTCTTTTAATAGTGAGTGAGCGCCAGGCATAAGGATGATTCCAGCTGAGGGCAACAAAGCTTATTCTATTTTTATTGTCTGAGCATAGCCTTGAAAGCATTGCATAATGGATTTTTCAGATGACAGTACAAATTTTAATGCATTCTTCCTTAAAGTACGTATCATTAAGATCCCAATAAACTTGAAAATTTTTATTTGTACCAAATACAAGTGAAATGCTCCTCTAATATTGTGAATAAAATTGCTGTCTGATGACAAAGCCAGAAAAGCTGCACAAGTGATAAAAGACCAGATCATCCTGGCTCTCATTTTTATAGTTAGTTGCTGCTGTAGAGAAATTCAAGCTAAACAAAATTTCCACTGCATTCTGAAGGAGAGCCGTATCAAATAGTAGATTTCTGTTTGCTTTTATACAGGAAATGACTAAACTGATCTATGACTGTAAAACTCATGCACATATTTGGCTTTGAAAATTTGAAACATAATACAAGAAGCTCATTCAGAGGAAACTTAAGGTCAGATTCAAGGGTAAAATCAGGTATCAAGGTAATGTAGCCTAAAGAACTGCAGTGTACAAAACTCTGCAGCTACAAAAAATTGTCATTAAAATCTCTGCCAACCATCTGAAAGAAAAAATAAATAAAAAAGGATGGCATTAAAATTCCTTGGCCACACATCTTGATGAACTGAATTCTAAGAGCACCTGCTTATTAGGAAATCTTTGGCATTTTTTATCTGCTGAGTCTTTGAGACAAAAGATGGGGTACAGAAGCCGAATTTCAATTTCTAGTCTTTTGTTCAAGATTGTGTCTAGCTGTGAGTAAAGGACCTGAAATATCTGCCAAGCATATATTTCTCCTGTGGAGGGCTAAAGCACTTGGGTAATGTGATACCTATGAAAGTTCTCAAAATACTTAAACATGTCGCCTCTTGCTCCAAACTTGAGTAAAAGGAGACCCTTCTGTGTTTACAGACACAAAGGCGGAAGGAGAAATGCGGTACCATTTTACCCTCTATGCTACATCCTTGTATCCCTGTATTTCACTGACAGTATTGAGAGACTGCGTAGAGTATTGAGTATTGAGTAGAGAAGACTCATTATAGGGATCATTTTACAGTCACCAGTCCACATGGACAAGCTTCCGTAGACCAACCTATAATTCAGAATGGAACACTGTATTTAAATCTGTTTTTTCAGACATTCCTGGGTACCATGTAGGAAAAAGACAAGGTCTATTAGCCTCCAATCATTGACCTTGGGCCTGCAAATTGCGAAGGAAACTGTAATATGTAAAACCTTGCATGTTCATGGGCATAACTTTCTTATACAGTGGCCAATGATTGAGTGACAGAAGTGGTTCTAGTGTAATTACAAGTGATAATATCGCAATGGAAAGAGACATGGTTGGCTGGAAAAAAGAATGAACTCCACGAGGAAGAGATTATTTTAATTGTTGACCAAGTTTTCTATGCAAAAAAATGTTAGTATTACATGAAAGCATGACAATCCTGTGATTTTCATGAACTCTTTTCATACTCTGGGCAGATTGCTGCCAAGTATGGAATGAGAGATTTTACTGAAGAGTGAGGGATAATCCAGATAGTTTAATCATCTGTCAATAGCCTTCGTGTGCTTCATTGCTAACTGATGTGTTAAGTGCTGCTCAGACTGGCATGGTGAGAATTCCATTATTTGCAAAAAAAACATTATTTTACTGTTAAAGAACACCTTTTTGATGCCCTAAAGCTCATTTTGTCCATGGCAATGTGGAATTGGTACTTTAAAATACACTATTGCATATTATTTTGAACTGTTTCATGGAGTAACTCAATTCTCTGCTTAAGAATTAGGTGCAATTAGCATCTTTTTGGCCATGTATATTTAGAGTTTTGTGTAGCCAGAACAAAGTGATAACCACAGAAAAAACATTTACATAGTAGTTAGGCTTGAGAGTTTGGAATAATAGTCACAACATAAAGCTTGGCTTCTCTCGGTGTCGTAGAAACACAGATATTTTTTTTTATTTTTTTGCAATGTGTGCTTTATGATACAGGTAATGTAGATAATACTTTCTCTTCTTGCATAGTAGTTCTGACAAAAAGATACATCAAATATCAGACGACACCGCACCTAAAGATGCTGAGAATCCCTGATGGTGGGAGGACGTTCACCATTCCATAATCAATTGATAACAGTACCGCAATACCAAGGCATAACTTGTTATATTTGATAACAGTCGATTCCTTAATTTACTCTTATATTTGAGAAACTTTGTATTGAAATACGATAATTTCAAACAGAAGTTTAGCTTGCAGAAACGATTGTTCACTAATGGATATTAGTGAAATTTTAGTTTTAGGTATTTTTGAAAGTAATGTTTATTATGATTTTCTTAGAGGTTTTACATAATCTGCTTATATAAGGTATTCCCTGGCTACCAGAGTTGACAAGAATTACTTCACATCTAATTGCAGTAAAGGAGGCTTGTATCAGATTTAGCGACAATTGAAAGGCGAGATGTATCAACCAAAAAGCGAGAGACAGAGAGACAGAGTCTCAGTATGCTAGAATGACATAGTGAAGTTTTTCTTACTTCATTCACACAAAACAAAATATACAGTAATTGACATACAAGTTTAGTTCGTACTGAAGTGTTGTAATATTACGACGCGTCAATGTTTGAAGCCTTTCATCCTCACGGCTGGTAAGGCACACAGCCTCACCATGTCATTGCTAATATGCTTCTCTCCCTTCTGCTTCTCTGTTTCTTCTGCTTCGACATTTCCTTAAAGAAAAATGTCTCCACCTTCAGTCGTAGGTGGTCTTTTTCTGTTGCCGCCTTCCGGTCTTCCTTTTTGGTGGGTAACTAATGATGATGTCAAATAGTACCACCCTGTTTGTGTGGTAATTAATTTTATTACCTTCTTTGCTGGGCGTGATTACTGACGTCACTGGAAGTGTCTGAGTTCCAGTGGCAGGTCAAAGGTTAAGCTCTATCGTAAAGCAGTCGAATGCAATTTTTAATTGCCACAGGCACGATAAACACTTAAACCTGTCTGGGTTATTACAACAAAGACATCCGTTGCTTAACGCTTCTCTCTCTCTCTCTCTCTCCTCGTCTCTCTCCTCTCTCTCTCTCCTCATCTCTCTCTCTCTCTCTCTGTCTAACAGCGGATCTCTTTCTCTCTTTTTATATCTATGCTATTTCCCCAACCTAACATTGCATTGTATCTGAAATCATGAGTTCATCCCCCATGGAGTTGTCCTTCTTCAGAAGTTAAAATAATAACAATAATGATAAAAATAGTAATAGTGATAATAACAAGACTAGTAATCGTACATCTGTTCACCCACCAGTTTCGCTATTACAAACTCTTCCTCATCCCCGTCCTTCCGGGAACCCAGATGGTAAAAGTAACTATTCCAACCTTATGTTTGTCTTTCTAGACCGTGTTCACACATGGCGGTTGAATCCGCTCGGATGCAAAGTCAATGACAAAGCGCAGGGGTGTTCACATGCAACCGAGTGGGTTTGTTAACCACCGCAGCATCCGTGTGAATCGAGTCTCCCCTTTACTATTGTCTGATCATATGGACTGGGTGGATTTCCCTGCACCACATGTCAAAATGGAGACTAATTGCTTCAAGACCGACATTTTCTTTGATGAATTTGAAAAACTTCCAGCCATGTGGGACATGAATCAGAATGATTATTACAAAGTAGTAAAGGAAACGTGTTGAGAGGACATTCTTGAAATTATCTGCAATTCTAATAAAAACAAAGGGGAAATGTCAAAGTTAAGTTATGCACACTTTTTTTTATTGGATTTCTAAGTTTATACTTTTCACATTATATCAGTTTATCCTGCAGTTCAACTCTACCATCATGACTGAAATATACTGCAAATCGATCGCTTGCTGAAGTGGCAACAAGACAGGTTTATCAGTGGTGTTGAAATAGCATATGTTCATACCTATAGTCTATCTATAGGTACGAAGATGTGCTATTTCAATGGCACTGATAAACCTGTCTTCCTGCTTCCTCACCAAGTGATCAATTTGCAGTATATTTCAGTCATGATGGCAGAGTTGAAATGCAGGATAAAACTGATATAATGTGAAAAGTGTAAACTTAGAAATTTCGTAAGGGCACGAGATGCATATAGGTTAAAGGCATCTCGAGCCCTTTCAAAATTATGCAAAATGTGTTTTGCTTGTATCATATTCTCAACAAATAGCGTGTTAACGTCGATAGTCTGTGGATTAATTTGCCATTAATATATATGTGTATATATATATATTATATATATATATATATATATATATATATATATATATTTATATATATATACATATATATATATATATATATATATATATATATATATATATATATATATATATACATATATATATATGCTTAAAAAATCACAGTAGATGTACGTGACTTCATTAAATGCGCGAATACCACAGGAAAATTATAGGCAGAAATCCAAGCGCTTTTGTCTATACTAAGACATTGTCAAGGAACGAATGAAATACAGTTGGAAAGAAAGTTATCAGGACAAAAACATCAAGAATACCAGATAGTTAATTGTAAAAAGGGTAAAAATCAAAGACATAATCCAGGATTATCGGATATCACAGTCACAAACTTAAACGTAGATTTAACTCTAACAGAAACTACAACGTATCCGTATAGTCCAAAACATGTAAAAGTTGAATATATTAATTTTATTGCTTATATTTATCTACAACTTTTTTCATTATGAAGGCATTGAGCTTACATAAACCAAGACTTAAATTTAGAACATTTCCATTATTTGACTTGATGAAACAAGATTCAATTATATTCCTTTTAACTATGTCATTACATGGGATTAAGGCTCTTACTTGACTCCAGTTAATAGGATGATCTAAATCTCTCATATGTACGAATAATGCATTCGATATTTGTCTAGTTCTCACAGGATATTAGTGCTGTTTGAGTCATTGTGAAAGAGATTTACAGGCTTTGTCCGTAATATATAGACCGGCAGCCCGGACCATTGAGATACAACGAACGAGATACCGACTGTAACCCCTACCGGTATTTGGGAGTAGACTTGTAAACTGTGAAACTGACCGTCTGCCGAAAATATATGGGTGGCTTACTGAACAAGCACCACTAATTGCTCATTAGATTTTGGGTCTAGATCCAATATATGAGATACCAGATGAAACTATTATATAATATATCTGCAGACTCTACTGATTATAGAATGACCAGTGACAGACATTTTGGAGGGTGGGTTCCCCCTGACAGACGCACTGAAAAGGGGGGGTTAATTGGATCTAGATCCAACTTAGGAGATACCGAGTAAAATTTACACTACAATAGCACTGCACATCCTAGAATACTGTGGTGGTAATGACAGACGTTTTAGTGGGTGGTTACCCCCTGACAGACGCCCCACAACAAGTAGGGAGGGGGAGGCAGGATCTGCATCCAACATTGGAGATACCAAATAAATTTGTACTACAATTGCACTGCACATCCTAGAATGCTGTGATGGTAATGCCAGACATTTTAGAGGGTGGTTACCCCCTGACAGACACCCCACAACGAGTGGGGAGGGGGAGGGGGAGACAGGATCTGCATCTAACATGGAGATACCAAGTAAAATCTGTACTATTCAATAGTTCTGCACAAATCCTAGAGTACTGTGGTGGTAATACCAGACATTTTAGTGGGTAGTTACCCCCTGAGAGACACCCCACAACGAGTGGGGGAGAAGGGGGAAGGGGAGGGGAGACAGGATCTCCATCCAACATTATAGTACCAAGTAATATTTGTACTACAATAGCACTTGCACATCCTAGAATGCTGTGATGGTAATACCAGACATATTAGTGGGTGGTTACCCCCTGACCGACACCCCACAATGAGTGGGGAGGGGGAGGGGGAGACAGGAACTGCATCCAACATTGGAGATACCAAGTAAAATTTGTACTACAATAGCACTTCATATCCTAGAATGCTGTGATGGTAATGACAGGCATTTTAGTGGATGATTTTCCCCTGACAGACACACCCTAACAGGTGGGCAGGGGGAAGGGCAAGCCCTGATAATGAATGTCTAGATTAGTATAGTGGGCTACTATTGACCCGTATTATACATTATCGTGATATATTTAATAAATATTTTTATCCTTTCTATATCCTTTGTATTTATCTAATATGTTTCCCAACCTTTGACACTTTGAGGAACCCCTGAGACAATTTTCTTCATCCCAATGAACACCAATACACACACACACACACACACACACACACACACACCACACACACACACACACACATATATATATATATATATATATATATATATATATATATATATATATATATATATATATATATATATATAGCATTTACCTTTAGTAAAACAGAGGGAAAAAATCTCGCACGATATGTTACGATAAAATAGATTACAGGACTACGATTTCTCACGCCATGTTTAACGAAAATATACTTACTAATTAACAAATAATTAAATAAAACATGAATTCTTACGGAACACCTGGCGATCGTTCACGGAACCCTAAGGTTCCACGGAACCATGGTTGACGATGGCTGATCTAACACAAAAATAATTTATTTGTTTCATATAAATAACAGTCATCTGTAGGCCCATAATAATTTAGTCATATTATTATTTTGTCGAGCAAGCAACTGACTTCAACATGACTTTAAAGTTTACCATAGGATGACTCTAATACATATACTGTGTAATTGCCACGTGGTTCCTCAATTACCAGCAAAATTCTATAGACAGAACGTAGGAGCTCGAATTTATGAGACAATTTTTGATTTTGATGGTAGTAAGTAAATATTTTAATCTTTCTGTTATTTGCTATAACATCTATACATTCATAAAGATTACTTTTCAATGATAGCATAGTTTTCCTTATGGTTTAAAGGTTCTATAGCATTAAAATTATTAATTCAAGGCTTCTTGGTGTGGACTGGTAATCGTTTTTGTACCAAATGGTAGGGATGGGCAAGTTGGCTCAAAATAAATGGGGCAAGTTGGCACACGTTATTTGATACCAATAGTAAGCCTATTTATTTATATAATTTACGTTTTGTTTCTGGATTTTTGGAAGGATAATGAGATTAGTGTCCTATCATTTCCTCCACATTGTTCTCACAAGTTGCAGCCCCTGGATTTTAGTGTTTTTAGACATCTGAAGAAATGTGTTAACAGGGCATGTGATTCGTGGATGACCGGTAATCCAGGATCAAGTATGCCCATCTGTGAGATTCCTGGTAAAGTTTCCTCGGCTTTACCTCTAGTTGTCACTTATTCTGATGTTTTCAATTGGTTTAGGATTGATGGAATTTCAACTTTGAATTACAGACTGTTTCAAGATTTTGATTTTACGGGTGGTTATGTAACAGATTGAGAGATGTCCGAAAAGACACATGGGCTTCAGATCAGTCATCAGCGTGATACAGAGTTTAAGAACTGCTCTTGTTGATCCAGAAGAAAGCTCAGCTGAAGAAAGCCTGTGTTTGGTAAGCCAGGAGAAGTGTGGGTCCAGTGCAGGGCATGTAACATGTGGGAGCATGAAGACTATGACGAGGATTTATTTCACACCTGCCACAATTACAACTAGATGATGATCTGAAGTAATACTAATGCCTTATATTTTGTATTTTGGAAATTCAGAGGGTATTTTTGCTATTTGATTTAAATGCAATGCAGTAATTTTCTTTTAATTATCAATGTGCCAACTTACCCCATAATGTGTGCCAACTTACCACGTCGGGCAAGTGGCACGAAAAGTTATTTTTTTCTAAAGCTTATTGTTATCTTATGTTGAAAGCAAACAACAATTATTTTGCTGTATGATAAAGATGAATGTTAATATTTTTCAATGGTGGTAAGAATTTTGCAAAAAGTTTGTTTTATATTTGCAATAACCAAAATTGTAAAAAGTGTGCCAGCTAGCCCCGGTCTCCCCTACTCGCTTTAGCTTTGTTTACGATATGAAAATTAATGTAGCGGTGGTTGGAAGAATGACACTATAAAGTAGCATATAAGTTCTTATCATTATTAGAGTTATTGCTGTAAAATGTCTATGTACATAACATTTGTTAAATAGAGTTACGCACCCATTAAATAGATAGTAATACATATGTAATATATACGCTATAGTCAGGGTACAGATCATAATAATTGTTCTACAGCCTACTCGGTTAGTTTTATCGAAGCAGGACTACCTTCTTTTGGTTTCAACTGACTTTCATGCTAATGAAATCATGGATACATTTTTGTATTATCAGTTTTATGAATTAATATTGTTATTACTATAGTCGATTTTTTTTCGGCTGGTGTAAAATTCATCAGACATAATACACCTGGCTGAGGAAGGACACAGAGGATCTCTGTTTTTTAAACAATATCTCTACACACCAAGTTATTTCGAACATTTCCATTCTCTCAAGAAAATAATGAATAAATACAAGATCAAACTAGACCAAAAAATAAAAAAATAATAATAATCACCTTGCATTAATGTAAAGAAAACAAGAGAAATGAAAAATTAGTGCGATTGTCAAATTTTTCTATCGTGAATGTTTAATGAGTCAGTGTTTAGCGAATTGTTAGGGTTAGTGAGTATGCGTTTAGTGAATGTTTATGAGTAAGTGTTTGATGAATGTTTAGGGCTTAGTGACTGTTTAATGTGTCAGTATTCAGTGAATGTTTACTGAGTCTTTAGGGTTTAGTGAATGTTTTGTGAATGTTATTGAATGTTTATTGTGTAAGTATTCAGTGAATGTTTTGTCTTAAGGGTTTTAGTAAATGTTTTGTGAATGTTAAGTGAACGTTTAGTGAATGTCTTGTGAATGGTAGTGTTTAGTGAATATTTAGTGTGTAAGTATTCAGTGAGTGTTTAGGGTTTTAGTGAAAGTTTTGCGAATTTTAAGTGAACGTTTAGTGAATGTTAGTGTTTAGCAAATGTTTAGTATGTAAGTGTTCATTAAGTTTTAATTGAGTGGATGTTCATTCACTGTTTAGTATTTAGTAAGTATTTAGGGTTTGGTAATAATAATAATAATAAAGATTAAAAAAAGTAATAGTAATAAAATATAGTACTAAGAGCTGGACCGAGACCTTTCAATATGGCCTTCCGAAGTCACTCTCGGCAGGGATATCGCTACTCCAGTGATTGACGCCCTATGCCTTGCACACAGCTGACATATTTGCACACTCGGTTGTCAAATTTTTATTTTTAGACTTTTGGAGATGCATTATAAATCATATTAACAATGGTAAATGCATTGAACAGACGTGAGGATATAATATGATGTTAGTGCCTGTCTACTGGATATAATGAACAAATAAAGAAAAAAATATTAGTAGGGAGAAAATTAGCCGAATAATGGTCGTCAAAGCCAGCTTCGATAGAATGTATTGAAACACATTAAATAGGCTACCTGTGGTGCGTGCGGCGGGAAGTCAAGAGACAAACGCACTCGGCTGGCATTAAACATCAAACAGTGTATCATTTTAAAGTTTAGATTTTCTTCCCTGAAAATATATATGGTACCTGATACTTGGTGATAGTGTACAGATCAATTTGAGTGAGGCAACAGAAAATAAGTGGACTATTAGATAACTGACATGATATTATAGGCCAACTTAATTTGGGAGTCAGGAGCTCCAAGTTGTATGATCGTCAACTTCGGGAGGGGGAATAAAATGGGGGAAAATGTTTTAATCTTTATAGTTAGCTTATCCTGAACAATTCATTCACATTTCCGTTGCCAGTAATTATTTGTGTTGTGATACATCATCTCTTTGTGAATGTGCGGGTGTTAAAACGGCTCTTTTTGATGGGACTTTGGTCTTAATATCATCGAATTCCCATATCCGATAAAAATTTCATTTCATCCGCACGACCAACAGCAACTAAAGAACAATTCATTTATGGTAAGACACGTTGGGCTACGAACCTCGACATGGCTGCAGTGTCCTAACTATAGGCAAGAAAAGAAAATGACCAAAGACGCTATTAAAACGAGAATACTTATCTTACATTTCTTTTTTTAGAAGAACTGAGAGTGGCACCATATGACTGGTTTAATTATTGGCACCATATGACTGGCTTAATTATTCAAAAATGGCTCAGCACACATACTTGTAGCTGTTGCCAATTGTGACCCCCTCCCATTCAGATGAAATACTTTGCGTGAAGTAATAACTCCAAACCAAAGGATAGTGCTAATATATATATATATAGTATATATATATATATATATATATATATATATATATTATATATATATATATATATATATATATATATATATATATATATACTATATATATATAATATTAGCACTATCCTTTGGTTTGGAGTTATTACTTCACGCAAAGTATTTCATCTGAATGGGAGGGGGTCACAATTGGCAACAGCTACAAGTATGTGTGCTGAGCCATTTTTGAATAATTAAGCCAGTCATATGGTGCCAATAATTAAACCAGTCATATGGTGCCACTCTCAGTTCTTCTAAAAAAAGAAATGTAAGATAAGTATTCTCGTTTTAATAGCGTCTTTGGTCATTTATATATATATATATATATATATATATATATATATATATATATATACTATCTATATATATATATATATAGATGTATATATATATATATATATATATATATATATGTGTGTGTGTGTGTGTGTGTGTGTGTGTGTGTGTGTGTGTGTGAAACTATAGAAAGTAGACCAAGCCTAGGAAGTCTCACACATAGTATTTATAGATGTGATGGAATTAATGAAGTGAAATATTTCATACTTCAATAGGAATTTTAAAAAATAACTCCGGCAGTAATTCTTATCCTGAAACATCACAATATTTCTTGAATTTTTTGCCTTTTAAATTTTATCAGGCTCACGATTTTCAGATACTTACCATATTTCTAATATTAATATTGCCTATGATAGATTTTGAAATATTTCAAGGTGTCCCATCTCTCCCTTCCAATCGTAGGTTATGTCTGTGAAAGGGTAACCTCCCACTAAAATGCCTGTCATTACCATCACAGCATTCTAGGATATGAAGTGCTATTGTGGTAAAAATTTTACTTTATATCTCCAATGTTGGATGTAGATCCTGTCTCCCCCTCCCTCTCCCCCTCCCTTTCCCCTCCCTCTCCCCCTCCCTACTCGTTGTGAGGTGTCTGACAGACATTTTGAGGGTGGTTACCCACCCTCAAAATGTCTGTCATTACAACCACAGTACTCTAGGATGTGCAGTGCTATTGTAGTACAAATTTTACTTGGTATCTCCAATGTTGGATGCAGTTCCTGGCTCCCCCTTCCCCTCCCCCCCACTCGTTGTGGGGTGCCTGTCAGGGGGTAACTACCCACTAAAATATCTGTCATTACCACTGCAGTACTCTAGGAAGTGCAGTGCTATTGTAGTACAAATTTTACTTGGTACTATAATGTTGGATGGAGATCCTGTCTCCCCCTCCCCTTCCCCCTTCTCCCCCCACTCGTTGTGGGGTGTCTCTCAGGGGGTAACTACCCACTAAAATGTCTGGTATTACCACCACAGTACTCTAGGATGTGCAGAACTATTGTAGTACAGATTTTACTTGGTATCTCCATGTTAGATGCAGATCCTGTCTCCCCCTCCCCCTCCCCACTCGTTGTGGGGTGTCTGTCAGGGGGTAACCACCCTCTAAAATGTCTGGCATTACCATCACAGCATTCTAGGATGTGCAGTGCAATTGTAGTACAAATTTTACTTGGTATCTCCAATATTGGATGCAGATCCTGTCTCCCCCTCCCACTCGTTGTGGGGCGTCTGTCAGGGGGTAACCCACTAAAACGTCTGTCATTACCACCACAGTATTCTAGGATGTACAGTGCTATTGTAGAGTAAATTTTACTCGGTATCTCCTAAGTTGGATCTAGGTCCAAATTAACCCCCCTTTTCCCCTTTTCAGTGCTCGTCAGGGGGAAACCCACCCTCCAAAATGTCTGTCACTGGTCATTCTATAATCAGTAGAGTCTGCAGATATATTATATATTAGTTTCATCTGGTATCTCGTATATTGGATCTAGACCCAAAATCTAACGAGCAATTAGTGGTGCTTGTTCAGTAAGCCACCCATATATTTTCGGCAGACGGTCAGTTTCACAGTTTACAAGTCTACTCCTAAATACCGGTAGGGGTTACAGTCGGTATCTCGTTCGTTGTATCTCAACGGTCCGGGCTGCCGCTATAATACTTTATCACACTTTTTGCAAGGAATTTCATATATGCAGCCGGGAAGATCTTTAGGAGAATTTTTTTATAACTAAACTCTTGACATTAATATTACTGAAAACATTTATTTTCAAAAGCTTTAAAATTCTAGGAATTTCTAAAAACCTTTCATCATAGGGCAATTTTAGAATGTTATGCTTACTAAATTCAAGTTTGTCATTAGTTAAACAAAATGTAGATGTGGCATGGAAAAGAGCTAGAAAAACATTTTATTAAACTAATTCTCCTAAGATTTTCCCGGCTGCATGTATGAAATATATAACTGAGAAAGCTTTAAACAGAATGTTGATGTTACCATAAACTTTGCATTCATCTTTTGAATTGTTTCCTTTCCTCTTACCCGCCGTATTGGTGCATAGTCGTATTGGTGGGGTTGGCCTGGTTTATGGTTTCCTCTACAGGCAGGATGATCACAGGGTTTGGTTTCTTTGAGTTGTTGCAGGAGCTCACTCCATTTGTCCTTTGTTGCGTTAGAGGCGGTATGTTGTGCTTGAGCAGCCTTCTTTGCTGCTTCCCGCCACGCCAATCCACGCCTCCTAACTAAACGCATTCCACCTGTGAGAGAAGAAAATAAGGATACATTGCACCAGAAGGCTATTTGTACTTTGGGTACTTTGGACCTCTGATAATGAAATGGAAAACTACACTATACTCTTACTGAAACAATAATTATAGGAGGAAGTTGATGTTCAAATGAATAAGGAATACAAACACAAGAACTTAAAGCCCCATTAGATTTTGTCATGCATTGTTTTATTTGAGAAATTTTATGTTTATATGAAAAAATGCAGAATTCTTATTAAAACATGAGTTGAAATCAATACAAGTGAAGGTATATTCTGACAATGTAAGAACTATAGCGAAAAATCTGATTTCAAACAGATACGAGAAGCTAATGAGGTTACGTGTTAGATATCACATTAATCACATTATGACGGTGAGTGTGCTTCTGCATGACTGACTAGGAGTCTCGAAAGCAAAAAATTCAAAAACTATAAATGAAAGCAGTAGTTATCTGCTCGCATAACGCCTAAAGTAATAGAAGGAAGTGGTTAAGACAAACGTGATAGTTGAATGATTGTTGATTTATTCAGATAGGGTGGGTAATTAAATGCTTGTGACCTTGAGGAAGAATTTTCCAGATGAACAGCAATTATCCAGTATGTTCCTTCAAGAAGACAGTATGAGAGCAGCTTACCTTTGTAACAGACTGTTGCCTTACCTTCCGTTACTCTCTAATATAGAGTAGCTGGAAAGATGTTTTATAAATCCACCATATACCCTTGGCCTGATAGCTGATATGTATGTGTATGGGAAATAATCAGAAACTAGTTAATATTTTTGAATTTCTAACAGCCTTGCTCAAATGTACTCAGTGCTACCGTTGTCTAAGCTGTAAGAATGAACTCTTTGGTAAGGAAATGTGCCAGAAATCTTCCAAGCTATTCAAGTGAGTGGTAGATGATAGTTGTTCAGAACAGTCTTGATAAGCCAAGAACTCTAGTGACTTATAACAGTTTTTTCTTGTAATGTGGTTGCCCGTTTTATTAACAAGATAACACAGTTGGATGATATTACAGTTTTTATTACCTAAGTCTATTCTTCCCTAATAAAGAATGAACTAACTGTAGCCCTAGGAGAGTTCTAAGGGGAATCATTAAGTACTATACAGATTGGCATACTTGTAATGGCTCCCTCTTAACAATTTATCTACATTGTAGTGCTGGACTTATGCATTAAGAGTGTTTGATATTTTAATTTCTGTGACTCCAATATTTTTTTCTGTGTTTCTAGAAAAGTAGGTATTACTATTAAGACATAGCACATTGCAAAGCATATCTGGAGGTCCTACAGATCTAGTGGTTTACTGTTGCGAGCGTCCATTTCAGATACAAGAAGCCTAGTTAGGCCTATTTCCTGGACAAAATTGTTCAAAGAGGTAGTTCTTCTTCCCTCAATAAGAGTAATTATGTGATGGCATATTTTATACACTTTACAAAGCAATATCCAGGTACTGATGGTATAACGATTCTTTCTTTCAAAACTTGATAATATTTTGAAACACTGTACTACAGTTAAAGAAAGAAAAGAACACAAAGTCCTTAAGATAAATATAAAAGGCGGATTCTTCTTAGCTACTGTATGCACAAGCACACGCACTCGCACACGCACGAAGGAACGTCATGTTGGAAGACATACGATGGAAATGGAAGTGCGGGGTAGAGGGAAGAAGGGAATACCAAGAAAGAGATGGTGTGATTGTGTAGGGGAAGATATGGTATTAAAAGGTATAAATGAGAACGAGGCACAGGACAGAAATCGATGGAGACGACTTATTCACAACGGCGACCCCATATAAAAATGGGTTTAAGCTAGGAAGAAGAAGAAGATATATATATATATATATATATATATATATATATATATATATATATACATATATCTCCACTTCAGAATAACATAAATTAAACAACTAACCATAATTCATTGCAGTTCCAGTAGCCTCTCAAGCACTTACACTACTCCTTTTTGAGGGATTAACTCTCTTCCATCTCGACTGCGCTCGCCTTGTCATTTTCCACGGTACCAAAATCGGAGACACGCCTGGCCCGGAGGATGATTAACTGTCGCCATATTGAATTGGCCCCCACATGGACGGAAACCATATGTTCGTCTGCCACGAGGGTCACAGATTGCAGGAGGACTGACAACCCTGCCCCCTGTCCAGATACTGCGAACTTTCTCCAAACGGATGAAAGGGCACCTCATGTGTCCTAGTATATTACTTGGCAAATCTACAAGGACACATGGGAATCTCCTGTTGTCCTACCCACCTCCCAGAGGAAAGAATTCTCCTATGGTTAAAACCACAGAAATCTGCACAATGTACAAACCCTCTATTTCATTATTTTTGCAATAGGAGCTATACACATCTTCGGGAACATATGTATAAGTGTGGGTAGGTGTGTACACGTATATTACTTTTATACTTTCTTAATGTTTGTTTGATATATATTGCCATATATGCAGATGCTACACACATATATATATTGTGCCTGAAATGTTATAGGTAACTCCCATCCTTTTTTTATTTTTTTAAGACCACCTATCCTGAAACTACACTCGCTTCCATTTCCAACTAGGCTGGATCTCACTACTATAAAGCTTTCTCTCCTACTGATGGGTACCGTAAGGTTCAAAGGGGTTGCAATCCTGCCTGTCACCCTCTTTCATTTCTACAACTAAGTGCCAAAAGCACTGTTTTTGTATCTTTATAATCCAGCCATGGGCTGCTCTAGGAGCAAGAGCCTGTGCCAGCACAAGGCTGTCTTAATCTTTAACAGCAACAAGATCGGCCTTAGAAGAATTCTCACCGCCAGTGAGTCCATATGTAATAAATACATGTTTTGAAACAAATAATTACATATCTGTAAATAGAATCCATGACCTGAGGGGTCATTGGTGAATTAGGAGCATCCTACGTGACTAACACAAATCTAGATCACGCTGTGCAATGCCTGCAGTAGCCTGGTTTAAGTTTGTTTGAAAACATCATCGATTCATACCTTTGTCAACTTTTCATAACACCTTCCATGGGAAGCGGTTGACCTGTTAACCTGCGCCGGAAACTTGTAACTTCCGAGCCGGCGGACTACGTATTAGCTGAGATAGCTAATGTTTCGCTATCGACGTGATGCTCTAAGCTTCAGTTCTATTCGAGTGATCAAACGGAACGGTCTCATGACCGAACTATCTCTCTTGTAATGGAGTTGAGAAATAAAGTTGTTGTACTGTTATCAACTTATCCGTTTGAATCATCTCCCTTATTCTAAGAAGAACCACTTTAATAAGATACAACGTAGGAGAGAAGAAAAGAGGAACTAGTAATGCTTACGAACTACAGTCGTAAGAAAAGACAACCAGTCTTTCGCCAAAGCGGAAGAAACAACAATGGTGGCAGCATCAAAGAAGACTAACTTTAACAAGAACCATATCAGCCGACCGAAGAACTTCAATCATCAACTTCCAGCAATAAGTCAATAATAAACTGAGGAAACGGGATCTTCAATCAACGCAACTGTAAACATTCTATGAAGACGAAGATATGTCCTTCATCGAGAAGAATACAAGCATCAACATCGACGTTTGAGTGACTGTTATCACATATCTCCAAGAATCAAAACCGGACGCGGAGCAGCATCGAACATCAACAGAAAGAAGAAACAAATAAAGGAAACAACGCGCGATCACAAGCAAGGACGTGGAGAGTAGGCCAAGAGGCTGTGACGTCATCACGACATTGACTTCTTCATGCAACGACGAGAGAGAGAGAGGGTAGGCTGTGACGTTCATCACGACTTCCGACGCGAGAGAAAGGAAGGAGGAAGGAGCTGTGGACGTCATCGAATGGTCAACCCCCAAAAAAAAAATTCTACCCCCCCAAAATTTTATTAAAAAAAAATTTAATAAACCAGAGCTAAGTAGAATTTTATCTATTCAGGTTTTTTCTCAGTGAAGTGTTGTTCATCAGGAGTCGATCGTCCAATATTCTAGGGGTGAGTTATATAGTCTTAATCTTCATTCATTACAGGAATCAATCTTCAACTATGGGTCGGGTCAATGGGTTCCTGCCTCAAAATGTTGAGGCATGGATCTCATCTGTAGACGCTCATTTAAATGCAAAAAGCATCACAGACCCAGCTGTAACAATTACAGGAAGCCAAAAGCTTCATAGACTTTGCTAAAGGAGACGCAAGTGCATATCTAAGAGGGGTTTTCTTTCCAAGAGGCGGCTACATGGGACGAGTTCAAAATTAGGTTACGTGCCGTGTATGGCGGTGAAGAGGCTTTAGACGTAGTACTGGCTTTAAGAAATATCCTTAACCAAGCCTCTATGACTCAGCTTAATGTTGTCGAGCAGACGGCACTAATTGCCGACCGGCTAAATGAATATCAAGATAGTTTAAGTAACTCCAGGTGGGTTACAAGTGCCAGAATTGCCGTGAAAGATTTTATCCGTCTCATATACCTCACGACCATTACAGCCATGTTGCCTGAAGCTTTAGTGCGGTGTTTTGACAAAAAGCTGCAGCCCGACAGTACGGAATTAGATGTGTATAAACAAATAAAAAAACACATGTCTAAATGTACTGACCTTGATCCCTCGCTTACTCAAGTTTTTGCAAAAAATGAGAATAAACCACAACAAGTAAACGTGGTCCATAATAATAATCAAGCTGCAGGGATGGTTTGTTATAACTGTAAACGACCAGGTCACATGATTTCAGACTGTCGGACACGTTTTTGTTCAATACGTAATAGTTCCACTCATTCATATAATCGTTGCTTCTCGCGGAATCAACAGCAGAATCCTAAAACACGCAAACCAGTTGCCAATGAAAAATAAAGAAGGGTCCTCAGTACTATAAAACGAAACAAGCAAACAGTAATGCTGCTCAACAGCAAAAACAAACAAATCGTGCTTCAGGTACCTCTGTTCCTGGGCCGTCTAGCCAGAACTTGCAAGGTCAAGCGAATTTTCAAGGAGTGCAAAACAAAGCAAATACCACGTAGTTAGCTCCAAGGGGGGAGAGGACGATGTTGGGTCATCCATATCAACATCTTTTGTATCAAATAATCAATTTAATCATTTATCAGATCATTGTGAGGCAATCGATTTTCCTATGAAACACACGGCCGAATCCAAAAAATCTGTGCAGGTTCCCGTAGATTTGCATCACATTAATGCAATTATAAGTCAAGACGAGTTACGACCAACCTTACATGCAGTAAATTTGGACCATAAGTCATTTTACTTTGTTCTTTGATTCTGGTAGTCCACGTAATATCATGGATTTGAGGACTCATCATTTACTCTTTTCAAACTTCCCTATAGAGAAGTCCGGAATAAGCTCTCGGGTACTGAACTCATGTTCAGTACAAGGTCGGTAAGCGCATGTTTTCCGATACCTTTAATCGTTTGCTACAAAACATTAATATGTATCCCGCAGTAATTATCGGATACCCGTCTATGGCCAATCAAAACATTACATCAGCCCCTGCAAAACACGGCGTGTATATCAAATGGAAAAATTCTCTATAAGTCTTCTAATACCCTAAAATCAGTTTTAGATAATAAGGGGAACAGAAAGTGTAGTCACATATATCGAAGAACCAATCACTTGTCTCATGAACCAAGAAATAATCCACGCGACCCAACAGAATTCTCGCTCACCCGTAATATCAGCTGCACGCAAACTCTCGAGCCGAACGTAACTTCGAACATATTAGTTTGTGTAAAGAAAACCTTGCCGGGATCTGAAATGTTAATCCTTTCCGACACTCTGAAAACACACGGATTATCCGTCACACCAGCCATTTATACAGTCGGCTCACAACAACAATGTAACATCGAAGTCTGTAATCATTTGAATACCACTTTAGTAATCCACAAAAATCAACATGTGGAAGTTTATAAACATCGCATTCTTACCGTAGCTGAGATCAATCACGCTCAATCAGTTGCGGATGAATCCCTTTTGGCAATCTATAAAAAATAAAATCAATAAGGACATTCAGAAGAAGAAATTCAGCAGAAATTTTTGAATCTTTTAACAACTGAATATCATGATGTTTTTTCCACTACGGATGGAACCTTAGGAAAAACGGATGTCATGCGAGCATCAAATAAGGCCTAAACGGACGAACAGAAAGTAATCTATGTACCTTCGTACAGACTTCCTATGAAATTTCAGAATGAGATAACTGAGGAAGTAGGTAAATGCTAAAAGAAGGAGTCATTAGGAAATCAAACAGCCCTTATAATTTTCCGTTAATAGTAGTACCGAAAAAAGATCGAACTTGGCGGATATGCGTCGATTTTCGTCGCTTAAATGAGGAAACAATCCATGAACGATTCCCCAGTGCCATTTACTGACGATATTCCATCTCTACTAGGTCAGAACAAATATTTTACCAGTTTGGACTTACTAAAAGGCTTCCATCAGATTCCGTTGGAAGAAGAGAGTATCCCATACACTGCCTTCAGCACAGCCAGGGGACATTATGAATTTTTGCGTATGCCTTTTGGTTTACGTTGTGCTCCTATAACTTTTACTAGAATGATAAACATTGTGTTTGGAGACTTGTTAGGAGATATCCTACATGCCTATATGGACGACCTAGTAATCTTTTCTAATACCTTAGAAGAACATCTACGTAAATTAGAGTTAGTGCTACAATGACTAAGGCAGCATAACCTAAGGGTAAAGATAATTAAGTGTGAATTTTCTAAAACAGAACTAGTCTATTTAAGTTTCACGGTGTCTAGTCAAGGTCTTAAAGTAGTCCATGATAAGGTATCGGCTATCCGTAACTTCCCGATACCTACAAACATCAAGGGAATACAGCAATTTCTAGGGTGTAGCGGGTACTATAGGAGGTTCATTAGGAACTACTCCATCATAGCCGCTCCCCTAACCGATCTTATAAAGAAGGGCGTAGATTTCATATGGTCTGAAAAACATCAACAGGCGTTCGATAAATTGAAAGATGAACTGTGTAGTTCTCCTATCTTGAAATTTCCTGACTTCGGTAAGGAATTCTTTATTGCAACAGACGCCTCAGACCTAGGAGTAGGTGGTGTATTACTTCAACAATATGATAAACAGTTTTTCCCTATAGCTTTTTATTCACGTAAACTGAGACCTTCCAAAAGTAAATATGCAGTAATAGACAAGGAAGGGCTCGCTATTGTTAATTCACTAGTGCATTTTAAGTTCATAATATATGGTTATCCCGTCAAGGTTCTCACTGATCATAAGCCCCTAACCGACTTCTTTAAAGGCTTTAGTCACAGCCCTAAGCGACTCGGTGGCATATGATCATCCAAAGACTTTGGCGCGAGGATCGGGTATTTACCTGGGAAAGCAAATATCATTGCTGACGCATTAGCACGCAACCCCTCGTCTTCTTGTACAGAACCATTAGCTGAATTAATAGATATCTCAACCTCCACGCCCATTGTTAAAACTATATCTGAACAGGAAGATCTGGGCTGGAGTGCTGAACTATTACAGATGGAACAAAGAAAAGATCAGCAAATAGAAAAAATCATAAACGCGTTAAACGGAAATCCGAAGGAAAAGGAATATATAAAGTATAAGCAGCAGAATTATATAATCAAAGATAATATCCTGTGTAGATCCGTGATGAGGAAAACCCGCAACACACCACAGTTGAATAACAACCAGGTGGTGGTACCTATCTCACTCATACCCACTGTCTTAAAATGGTTGCATGAAAATCCACTGCATGGACACCCGGGTTTTTCCATCATGTCACAGAAAGCCAAATCTTTATTTTATTGGCATACGATGCTTACAGATATAAAAAAGCACATAGCTAATTGTTGCACTTGTCAAGAATACAAAGGGCACACGAAGACACCTGTCAGCCTAGGGGCTTACCCCGTGCCAAATCAACCCTTTGAAAGAGTACACTTAGATTTATTAACAGGGTTTTACGAGTCAGACAGAGGAAATAAGAACCTCCTAGTAATCATAGATGCCTTGACTCGATATACAGAACTGATAGCGCTTAAAACAAAAACCGCAGTCGAGTGCGCTAGAAAGTTTTACGAGTGCTACATTTGTAAACATGGAATTCCACACACATCTATCTGACTCGGGCGGGGAGTTCAATAATCATTTCCTTAACTCCTTGTGTGAATTCCTTTGCATAAAGAAAATCAATACCATGATCTATCACCCAGAGTCTAATGGGCTAGTGGAAAGGGCAAATCGTAAGGTTTTAAACATTTTAAGGGTCACCTTAGGGGGGACAGACCCCAACTGGGACATTGCCATACCTGCGGTACTAAGCACACTTAATCACTCATATCATGTGTCTATTAAAATGACACCGCACGAGGCACTGTACGGTATCCCAGCTAGAACACCTTTCCATGTATTAACGCCTACAACCAATTTATCAAATCCTCTAAAGGATGTTATGGATGCAAGCATAAGTCGATATAATATACTTCGTAAGAATCTAGAAGAAGCACAAATTATAATGAAAAGAATCATGATAAAATAGCTAAGCCAACTAGAAACTATGCCGTGGGCGATAAGGTATACATACAAGTATACGTACGTAAAGTCTAAATTACAAACTGACACCTAAGTTTGAAGGCCCGTTTAACATTTTAGAACATTAACGGCCAATAGATTTAGGGTTCAAAATGTATCCCAACCCACTGATATGAGACTAGTTCCATTGGCACATATCAGAATCTAAAGAAGGTAGATGGAGTGAGGGAAAAATGGTTGTATTTATGAAACTTGTATAATAATTTATATATATATATATATATATATATATATATATATATATATATCATATTTGTATGTAAACATATTCTTTAACATGAGTTATTACATATATTTTACTCATTGCAGGTTTCCAAAATGAATCTGTTATTGTTAGGAGTGATATTGTTCGTTCAGACATCTTTGTCGTGTGGAAAGAGCGCTAAGACGAAAGAAATAGAATTTAATCATGGCTCGATTATCGAAAGAACCCAGGACATTTTTATTATATCGAGTAATATAGTCATAGAAGTGGATATGCAGGCTATCTTTTTGCCTGAAGATGACGTCCTTAACCTAAAGAATGACCTGTTGAGGTTTGCTGTTTCGTTAAGGGAAATGCACCAACGTTATTTTCATGCTAACTCAGAGATTTCGCTAGCTCAAACCCTAAGCGTCGCGGAAATGTTATCTTACGACGTGCAAAATAAAAGAAACCGCTGAGGCAGAGGAACTTGCTCGGGACTTGCTGATGTGGTCTGTGCGGCACAATACTCTCGAACGTCGCAAACCCGCTATTTTTGCTGGAACTAAACATCTTGGGATCTGTTGCGAGTTTAGGCTTAGGAATTTCAAATCGCCTTAAGATAAATAATCAAAATAAAAGAATTGAGTTTTTGCAACACAAAACCGAATTAGCTTTGTCCGAACTTCACAGCCAGTTATCCTCAATAATCAAATAATGCGTTGGAGAACGAACATTCTAGTAATATCGATCAGATTATGGAAGTTTAACACTTGCTGGCTACGTTAGCTTATTATAGTTCAAAAATAGATCATATCCGTATCAAAATATCACATTTTTTGTTAGAGAAATCAAAGGACTATGTGGAAGCTATTACGTTAGCAACAAAAGGTGTGTTATCTCCACACCTTATGCCTATTAAAGATCTAACTTTAACTTTGGAGAACGGACGGGAGAAACTAGGTTATATTCCTTTATTAGACGCCCATAAAATAGAGTTTTATTATAGCCTAATATCAGTCAGCGTTGAAAATTATAGGATTATGATCACTATCCCTTTTGATTCTTCCGATGCTTGGCAATCATACAAAATAGCACCGTTTCCAACTTTCATGACGAATAACTCAAGTCCAGTAATATCCAATTTGACGGGACATGTTCTGATTTCTCCTGATAGGAAATCATTTACAGTCATTAAAGACTTAGATAAACTCACTCACTGTTCAGAAGCCATGAATAATAAAGTTTGTACAGCTGACTCTTTTGAATTCTATCCTATATCAATGGATTCATGTGAGTTAGGCTTAGTGCTAAATGGCTCTCTCTCTCATACACGCGAAGGTTGTCTGAAGAAACTTTATCCCTTTTACAGTAATAAGTTCAATTACAGAATGAACAATGGCTCCTGGATCCGATACGACAAAGACGGTTTTCAAGTCTCATGCCCGGACGGGACCACCGCCCATTCCCAAGTCTTTGTAGCAGCTGATGGCTGTACAGGGACATCTACAAACTACACGGTCAGAGGGATCAACACGATAATACGTGAGAGGTCTTTCTTCGCAAACTATACCTGGGCGACTACAATTATCCCATCACTACCTCTCCCATACAACGCGCGGGTGGCTCATCGTTTGACGCAACTGGCTGAGATGGACCATGCATCACTGACTTATGCAGGAGGAGAAAATCTTTGTTACTACGTGCTGCTGGCCGTGTTTAGAGTGACGGCAATATTGGTTATCGCCGTTAACATCTTTGCTTGGCGTAGGTTGAGGCGTACACAGAAAGATCTTCAAGGAAACGTGTTGCCGCGTCCAGACGACATTCCTGTTGTGTTAAAAGTGTATACATTCAGGGCCGTCTGAAACTGGCCATTTCACTTGGTGCCTAGGAAAATTGTCTGGGATTGTGTTGTGTGTGAAAAGCAGTCTGTACGCTGGCAATATGTAGGACAAGAAAGACTCAAGCCTTAGCATTTGAACAGTTAAAAGTATTTTTCGGGCACCTAAGATAAAATATTGTAAGCCCAATATATTATATTAATTAAATATACTCCTAAAAGTATTTTTCGGGCACCTAATAAAATATTGAAGCCCTATGTATTAAACTATTGATGCGTGTGCATACCTGGAATCTGTATCTGTGCACACTTATACTATTATACAATTGTACAATTATATTTATATATTACAAGGAGTGACAAGTACTCTTTAACAATTTTCCATGATCATGTTTGTATTTTACCAGTAACCGCTATTCTTAATCAGGTTACCTATTACCATAATCTTCATGTATAAATGTTAACCTTTTGATTTTTACCTTTTGATTTTTTTTGGTACCTAATAATCATCATTATCAAACACATGGATCTATATTTTCCATGCATTTCTCTTTATTTATGAATATGTCCAAAAAGGGTATGTAACAGAACCTTTTTATGCATTTAATCACTTGTTATGATTATATCTGAATATATGTTACGAGCACACTCCTAAGAAACCATGTTTAAAGTAACTTTTGTTATTCAAGGCTTGAATGGTAGCTGTCCGAGCCTAATGTAATAAATACATGTTTTGAAACAGATAATTACATATCTGTAAATAGAATCCATGACCTGAGGGGTCATTGGTGAATTAGGAGCGTCCTAAGTGACTAACACAAATCTAGATCACGCTGTGCAATGCCTGCAGTAGCCTGGTTTAAGTTTGTTTGAAAATATCATCGATTCATACCTTTGTCAACTTTTCATAACACCTTCCATGGGAAGCGGTTGACCTGTTAACCTGCACCGGAAACTTGTAACTTCCGAGCCGGCGGACTACGTATTAGCTGAGATAGCTAATGTTTCGCTATCGACGTGATGCTCTAAGAATTCAGTTCGACTTTAGTGATCAAACGGAACGGTCTCATGACCGAACTATCTCTCTTGTAATGGAGTTGAGAAATAAAGTTGTTGTACTGTTATCAACTTATCCGTTTGAATCATCTCCCTTATTCTAAGAAGAACCACTTTAATAAGATACAACGTAGGAGAGAAGAAAAGAGGAACTAGTAATGCTTACGAACTACAGTCGTAAGAAAAGACAACCAGTCTTTCGCCAAAGCGGAAGAAACAACACATTCACTCCGCACTTAGGCTACCCACCCCTTTACCTTCTCTGGATGGCGTTGCAAGCCTGTGTGTATTGTATTCATGCCTGACGATTGGTTCCCATCATCACCCTGAAGAAGACGACCCACATCTTCGAGTAAGGTACAATGCGAAGTTACAAGTTTATGTAATCAGTCTATCTCTGTTCCCCGTTAGGCGAGTGGATTTCGCGCTCGGTTACTAATCCGGTGGTCCGAAGTTCGATTCTCGGCTCGACCAACGCGGAACCAGAGGAATTT
>NC_061109.1:14887109-14904609 GCF_015104395.2 Macrobrachium nipponense | reverse complement strand
GGAATCTTGATGTTAATTGGTGTTTGTTTGTAGTGATTTGTCGTGTTATATTTGAGTTGTTGTGTGGTGTTGATGCTTGTTTGGTTTTTGGTATTAGTGTTGGGCGGTTATTGGTCTGGTGATGGGGGCCAGTGGATGAGTTTGTGTCTCGACGACCGTATCCAGTGGACAGCACAGCGTCTCGCCCTGAGTGTGTCAAGTATATGGTGAGTATATGTGTTCTTGAGAGTTTTGTCCTGCGCGTAATTAGTAACGTAAAGGGGAAAGTGTGCCTGGTAAAATAATTTGTCAACCGTGTTCGATTAAGTGAATGTGGGGAGATCTTGTTGCTTGCTTTGCTTTGCTTGTGATCCCACCACAATATTATTGTAAACATTGTTTTACTTTCCTATACTATTTTAATCTCAATAATTTAGCAGATCTTCATGATATGGGATATGACAGTTGAAGGCAGCAGGAAGAGAGGCAGGACGAGGATAAGGTGAAAAGATGTGGTGAGGGTCAAAAGGAGACAGTTCTGCAACCCAGAAAAAAAAGTTGTAGAAGCAATGCCAAGAAGAATCAGGAGTGGTAAACAGAAATGCTTCCTCGTTAACGATTGGCTCGCTCCATATCTCTGACGGGTACTACATTTGAAAGATGATCCTCTCAACACTTTTCAACGCTTTTCTTCCAGCTGCTAAATCTTCCAATTCTTCTTCTTCGGGGAGTTCTGAGTTTTATGACATTTTATGTCTAAAACGGGGCTCTTATTGCTGAGAATAAAATACCTGTGGCTCACTGTCTTTGTAGTATAGCCAAATTTCTTCATATAATTTGAAAACAGTTTATATTTGAATGCTCGATATTTAAACAGCTTACTTTTATGCTTTCTTTGCCAAAGTGTGGATTCTTGAACGTCCCCAAATCTTTTAACGATTCGATTTGCTTTTTCTTTAAAGCACTACTTAAATTACGACATAAATAAAAAGTCAACGTTCGTGGATCGTGAAGTTTCTTTGCAAACTAAGAAAATTGACCATTTGTCACATTTTGCTTATTTCCTTTACCAGACATTGTTCCCTTTCTTATAATTCCAGTCAAGTAGGATGTTTGATTGCAACCTGCTGCGTAATGTCATTCATCATGTTAGACACGAGAACTTTCATCCAATCATTTAACGATAGATTAAACTGTTAACAGGAGCTATGCAATCCTAAATCTAATCAGGACCATTCTGAAGTTGTGGTCAAGCACATCAAGGTTGTTATGAAACTTTCCTCCCAGAGTTTAATCTCAGTCTGGTAGTGCAGTCACCCTACATCATTCCTGAATAAATAATCATCCAAATGAATCTGCAGTGTTTTCTGATCTGCTATATAAATCTTAGCCTATCCTTGGCAACGTTTAGTAACTTATAATGGTGGTGATTTACATGTTTAACTTTTGCATTACCATTGACTTAGACAATATACCAATGAACAATTATCTTTGTTTCAAACGACCAATTTGAATCGGGTTTTATGATCTTATCGATAAATGTGTCTGAGTCATTTTTCCTCTTTGCCTGAAGCCTGCCATGAAAGTTCCGAAAGAAATCAGTGAATTATCAGTTAATTGGTTGCGCAGCTCATTTGATTATTTAATTAATCAATTATTGATGCAGCTCTCTTTGATGAATATCGATAACATGATGGTCAATGACGTTCACTCATCCCACTTGCAAAAACACTTGTGAAGCCGTTTATTCAATTACAGTGAAATATCACTTTGAGAGAGAGATTTCACATTTTTAGCTCTGAGACTAATAAAGATTTTATGAAATACAGGCCTTTGATTCTAAACATGTCCTCAAAATCTACCGATGAAACGGAAGAGTCTTTTCAGCCTGAACAATTTATGAGGTTCTCTTTAACTTTTCGTGGAAAAAATAAACTTTGATAATAATGTTTCTCTACCAGATTTCCCTTAGATTTAACAGTAAATAAACGAGAGAAAAGCATTGGCTCTGAATAGTTACTTTTAATGTTTCAGAGAGCGACCTACTACAAGAAGAGGTTTCAGAGAGCGACCTTGCGAGAGGTGGTTTCAGAAAGCGACTTACTACAAGAAGAGGTTCCAGAGAAAGACATACTACAAGAGGAGGTTTCAGAGAAAGACTTAATACAAGAAGAGGTTTCAGAGAGCGACCTACTGCGAGAAGTGGTTCAGAAAGCGACCTACTACAGGAAGAGGTTTCAGAGAGCGACCTACTACAAGAAAAGGTCGCGTCTAAAACAAACGCCAGATTGATAGCTTAGGAAGACAAGTGCTTAATTCTACAAAAGAGCTCGACTGCATAACGCTTTATATTGGGTTAATATTTAGGTTTATTTTGTTTACTTCAGTTATTCTTTATCAGTTATAATTTTTAAGCGCAAAGGAGACTTTTCAAACCTTTGCTTTTTTTACACACGATAAATAACGGTGATATTATTTGTTGTGTTATCAGCTGCATCAACATGCATTGCTGCATATCACGACGTGGATGCAACAAGAAATTTTTTAGTTATTCTAACCGAATTGGTATTTTTTATTATTTCAATTGAAACGGAAACAATTTCTTCAGGTTTCATGCGGCGCACCTCTATGATTAGAACTGGAAGAAAACTGTAACGATAAAATGACCAAAATTAGTCTCTATAAAATCTCTTAAAAACATGAACGATCATGTGCTCGAAAGAATAAAGGCAGAAGAAGAAGAAAAAAAAATTAAGCAACTTCTCGATGAGCCATATAAAATTTTTCACTGGGTCTCCTCGGTGGCTTCCAGTAATCTTCGAAGCTTTGCTGCCAAACCCAGGTTAAATCACCAACAACAGAAACGAACTCATAGTCCGGTGTATTATTATATCATGCATTCGTGTCAGCTGTCAAGCTGTCCCAACACGTTCCCAGTCAACCACCTCGAACTGCAGCTTCTTCACTCGATTTAAAAAGAAAATAACGGCGGGACTTCGTCATCGCTATCATACAGACGTCCTTGCTCGGACTCTTGGTAGACATTACCCATCGCCACCTTTTTGCCCTTGGCCTTCCTCCAATATGAACCACTCACAACCAGACCCAAGCAGGAATCAATCTCTTTTATAAGGCATGTGAACTTAGTACATTCTCATTCACAGGAGTTTCCGGACATATTCAACGTCTTTGGATACTTGCATATATACAGTGCTTGTCCCTTGGAGAAACTTTCTGCTACACAGAAGACCACCTAGGAAATGGAATGGAAGGGCTTTTAGCTGAATGTTCTCTGCCCCTGAGGTTACCACTCCATACGGTAATGAAACCAGATGGTTCTAGGTGCCCTTGTGGAGTCTAATAGTGCCTCCGTCTACAAAGTAACCTAACTACTACCCACCTCGCAACATGTCGAACATCACTGTAACCCTCGTAAAGCAAAGGTCTTTCACCAAGTTTGACTCAATGAAGGGATATTTCCCGGTTCCACCCCACTGCAAGGAAGTCCAGAAGATGGCATTCAATATCTACACATTCAACTACTCCATGTCTAGCCTCTGGAACTCCGATACCTTGTTGCAAAGACTGATGGACATCTTCAGTGATGTTCCTTCTTCATTTGCTATGTCCACAATATTCCCATCGTCTTTAAAAATAGGGAAGACAACCAAAACTGTATCAAAGCCATATTGTCCCCACTTCAAGATAATGGCTTAGGGTACTACTTGATAAATGTGTCACTGATGATCCATCAAATCTCTGGTCGTTAAGTGTCAACAAGAAGCGTCTGCCCTCAACACTCCAAAGAATCAACTGTCAGGAAATGCCCAATTCCAACCACCACTGAGGAACTGTAGGGATTCATGGGAATGGTGAACCACTAACACCGAATCCTTTCAAATATCACAAACACCCTCAGCAGCAATACACAGGAAGACTCTCACCTGGGGGACTCCCCAAAGCCACCAAATGTTACCTTTGGCGTTTCCAAACTCCCGAGCATGTTGTGATGTTGCAAGCAACATCACAACAGGTGCTGTAATTGGATAATTAATCAATGGAACAACTCAGAATCGGTTTCTTCAGCAGAAAAGAAACTATAGCCAAAGGAAAGTACAGCAGCCACAAGAGAGAACTCATTGTACATCTGAGCACCAGACACTTTGGACACTTCACCATCCAGACATAATATCATCAACCATTTGTACACAACTTAACGATAAGATGCTTAACGATAAGATTAGTTTAAAGAGAAACTTCATACTTTTGATGAAGTTTATGAAGTCTGGATATTTCAGATCTGCCCATTTGAGCACACTTATTCGCTGTAATATCAATGTGCTAACAAACTTTGACCCAGAGACTGATTAAAAGATGAAGAGCAAGGAAAAGTTCCATAGTGTAGAACTGAATAGTAGGATAGATTGGTCAAATAGTTTTATGCAAAGAATGAAGGACGTCTAGGGAGGCGTGGCAGAGTAATAATACAATGAAAGAGGGTTTGAAACATCAACTTTCAGTGGGAAATTAAATAAATTTAAGACTAAGGTCACAGACAGTCTTAAAA
This sequence comes from Macrobrachium nipponense, assembly GCF_015104395.2. Taxonomy (NCBI): domain Eukaryota; kingdom Metazoa; phylum Arthropoda; class Malacostraca; order Decapoda; family Palaemonidae; genus Macrobrachium; species Macrobrachium nipponense. The sequence goes on along the minus strand of NC_061109.1, from coordinate 14,900,063 downwards.
ACACTCTGGAGAGATTTTCAACACGTCCCTGAAGTGTTAAGAATCCATCCAGATGCTAGAATATTATGCAGAACAAGAGCAGATGTATCCCATGACATGTAAGGACTGGCAGAGAACTGCGGAATACTTGAAAAATATCCATCAAATTTTTCCGATGTAGACTTAATCATGTCTAAGATGTGAACTTCTCATATAAACTACTATTACATGTTCAGTAAAAAATATTAATATCCTACAGTATCTTACCGAAAAAATACTGAAGTAATATTAGATAAAGAAACAGTAAGTCAATCGTCTTAAAAGCATTTAAATGGGCTATTATGCATCGATTCCAAGTTTATTTCTCTCCAGGCTCCTATTACAGATATCACACGAGATCAAGTGAACCTAAGAATGAGCCTCTGAGAAAGGCTGGGAAGGAAAGGATGTTGATTAATGCGGAGACGAATTATTTAAATATGAATCAGCAGATCGCACAATAGAAGGGCTGAATAAAATCTGTAAATCAAATAATCTGAAACTGAATACAAAGTCAAGATTATGCATGAGTCTAGCAGTCTGTGTTGTTGCTATGTAAACATAAATCATGGTATGACCATGATTTTGATGACAGGAAAATAAACTCCATTGGTATATGAAAATGAAGATAGTTGGACATGTTCATAATAGTGTCGGCTGAGCTTCTTGGATACTGGGTAATAGAAGAGCCGTAAGATTAGAATTAAGGATGCTGAAAATGAATGGAATTTTTTCTAAGATAAAGCACAGAATTTCACAGATGATCTTTGTGTCACGTGGTTCAGGAAGTGAAAGAGAAGATGGTAATGAATGGGTAAGAAAGGAGGCGGCTTTGAGAAAAGAAATATTGATGAAGAAGAGGAAAGTGGTGAAGAAAGAAAGTATCTCTAGGGAACCACATAAGAGATAGGAAACGGACTAGGGGTGTCACAGCAGTAACACCCCAAGTCCGTTTCCTGTTTTGCTAACAGGCTGTGTTTGATCTTGTTCATTCCTTGTAGATGGAAAGAACAACGATTGTCAAAAAATCATGAGAATGGCAGACCGGATATGAGACTGCAGGGACAGGGAGTCAGTATTTGATCATGAGCTGTGGAATCCAAAGTGTTGATCAGAGAGATTTGGCGACTCCGAGTAAAACTGAAATTGAGCTCTGAACAGGTTCGATCATTCAAGACCTATTTAGGAGATGTAAGAGGAAGATAGCTGAAAGGTTTATTAAGACAAGTCGCTCCTCAATTAGCTTAGTACTTTTAAGATGGCTAGTGAAATGATCAATGAGGATTAGTCAAAACAACAGAAACGGTGGGGTTTTTCATTCTCGCCTCAAAAGTCTTTCTTGTAATCGAAGATTATGGCTGGGTCGTGATAATTGCTATATACGCGATGATGGAGTAGCGTTTCAGGCCTGAGGGTTCACTATTTTGCTAAGTACCTCATGGGTGGGACTGCTAATCTTATCTTATTTAGATTTTCTCCTTGCCATATGGAAAGGCCTGAGCCTCAATCCTAAGAGCAAAATATTTAGCACAATTTTAAACAGCAATGTGTCCTTTATATATCGTATATATGTGTGTGTGTGTATATATATATATATATATATATATATATATATATATATATATATATATATACATATAAATATATATAATATATATATTATATATATATATATATATATATATATATGCTTAAAAAATCACAGTAGATGCACGTGACTTCATAAATAAGCGAATTCCACAGGAAAATGATAGTCAGAAATCCAAGCGCTTTCGTCTTTACTGAGACATTGTCAAGGAGCTAATGTATATTTATATATATATATATATATATATATATATATATATCTATATAATATATATATATATGTGTGTGTGTGTGTGTGTGTGTATAATATATATATATATATATATATATATATATATATATATAATATATATATATATATATATATATATATATATATATATAATATATATATATATGTGTGTATATAGATATAGATATATATATATATATATATATATATATATATATATATATATATATATATATATATATATATTGACGAACTATCGCTAAAACATGCGATATCTCATGTAGTCGTAAAGCTGGAGGAAGGAATGAAAGGAGTTGACCGAGCGCTTTCGTGTATTTTTCACACCTCTTCAGGGTCAAGTGATACAAAAATTCATTATTCGTTACAAAGACACCTCTGTGGCAGCAATACATAAACATAAAAACTATCGTACTACTATTTAAAAACTAAACAATTGTCTAAAAAATGTTATTTCACAAGTAGTTCATCCAGTTTGTACATCCCGGGGCTGCTGTTGATCAATTCTACGCGATTTTTCTTTATTATACATGATTCAACAATATTTCGTTTTATGATGTCTTTACAGAACATGATCTCTTTTGCTTCTTTCCAATTCATAGTGTGGTTGCATTCATTCATATGTTGAAACAAGCTGCTTGCATTATTCCCTGTTCTAACATTATATTTATGCTGTTTTAATCTTGTTTCGAGATCCTTTCCACTTTGTCCCACGTACATTTTCTTGCACTGATTGCAAGGGATCTCATATATGCAGCCACTCTTCTGTAGAGGGGAATTCCTGATTAACACATTCTTAAGTACAATAGTTCTTAAAAATGGACATTAACATTAAATGGTTTCAACAGCCCAGGGATGGCCATAAACTGGTTACAGTACGGTAAAACAAGGAGGTTTTTCATATTAAAATCACTCTTACGACTAACTTCATAAAATGTTTTTCTTGCTTTACAAAAAGCCCTGTCAATAAAATCACAAGGGTATCTAAGGTTTGTTGCAATGTCTCGGACCTTCTGAAGCTCAGCTTCGAGGAAGTCAGGGCAACTGACCCGCAGTGCCCTTAAAAACATAGACGAAAATACCATCATCCGAGAACGAAGATGATGGTATTTTCGTCTATGTTTTTAAGGGCACTGCGGGTCAGTTGCCCTGACTTCCTCGAAGCTGAGCTTCAGAAGGTCCGAGACATTGCAACAAACCTTAGATACCCTTGTGATTTTATTGACAGGGCTTTTTGTAAAGCAAGAAAAACATTTTATGAAGTTAGTCGTAAGAGTGATTTTAATATGAAAAACCTCCTTGTTTTACCGTACTGTAACCAGTTTATGGCCATCCCTGGGCTGTTGAAACCATTTAATGTTAATGTCATTTTTAAGAACTATGTACTTAAGAATGTGTTAATCAGGAATTCCCCCTCTACAGAAGAGTGGCTGCATATATGAGATCCCTTGCAATCAGTGCAAGAAAATGTACGTGGGACAAAGTGGAAAGGATCTCGAAACAAAAGATTAAAACAGCATAAATATAATGTTAGAACAGGGAATAATGCAAGCAGCTTGTTTCAACATATGAATGAATGCAACCACACTATGAATTGGAAAGAAGCAAAAGAGATCATGTTCTGTTAAAGACATCATAAAACGAAATATTGTTGAATCATGTATAATAAAGAAAAATCGCGTAGAATTGATCAACAGCAGTCCCGGGATGTACAAACTGGATGAACTACTTGTAAATAACATTTTTAGACAATTAGTTTTTAAATGTAGTACGATAGTTTTGATGTTTATGTATTGCTGCCACAGAGGTGTCTTTGTAACGAATAATGAATTTTTGTATCACTTGACCCTGAAGAGGTGTGAAAAATACACGAAAGCGCTCGGTCAACTCCTTTCATTCCTTCCTCCAGCTTTACGACTATATATATATATATATTAGGGCTTGTGCCTTGTATGATAAGGCGCCCTATGAGGTAATGTTAGACTAGCGATAATCTTACGCTAAGTCGGTTGGTATTGCACTTCCATCTTCAATGGAGTGTCTGGGGTGTAGATCATTTACGAAGTCGGTATTATCTTGTTGGTTATTACGACGATGTGTTAAACTCATGGTGAGGAGGTTCTTGTAGAAAACACGAAATATAAAACTATATGTATTCTTCTGAAGTTTTACATGCTGAAGATCAGATATGATTGTACAAGTCTTCTAATAACGATAGCTTGATCGCTTCTTCCAATGATGATGGCTAATCCTATTCCTCTACATGATAAAGCTTAGGTAAAGAGGTACAGGTCTTCTAATGACGATAGCTAACTCTGTTCTCCTTGTCTACCATCTCTGTTACAAGTTATGAAGGAACAGACAGTAGTTCGAACATATGAACATACATACAAATGACATAGTTTCATACGAACACACAATCAAATGAGACACGCTACAGATCACGTAGGCCGTTTGAATCATAGGTCGGGGTAGTTGTCTCAAGCAGGGAGCTTGGACTGTTTCAAAACAAATGAATGACCACAGATGACGGCATGTCAACTTAGCCTACATACTTATTGTATACGTCATCTTTAGCGTCTCTAGTCTGATCACATTCCTGCAAGCAATCTTTTATATATATGGACTAACATTCCATATTTTTATTATGCAAACACTTACATCAGCTCGGTCAGCTACCAAAACCAGCTACTGAATATTACTCAAACTTGACTTGCATTTGACTTATAGGAGTGTGATACAGACACTATGTGAATATATATATATATATATATATATATATATATATATATATATATATATATATATATATATATATTAGTAAAAAAAAATTCATGGTGTACATGAATTGATTCAAGTAATAAAATATAAAACAATGATATTGGTAAATAATAGTGATCACGTGATATATAATGATACAGTTTTTTCACTTCATCTCTTTAAGATACTTATGCTACAGAAAATACTAATGTACTCTGATAATTGCATAGAATGAAGATTAACATGATAAAAATCATATTTTAACTGATAAAAAATTGCATATATGAATTGATAAAATTATTAATGTTTATGCTGATTGATTCGTTGATTTTTATGCTAAATGTTATATATCTGATTCATTAATTCATATACTAACTCATAAATAACTGCAGATATTGGTAAGATAAAAGGTAACAGATTGATTATAGGCTACCTGATTTGTTTATACATATGTATATGGATTCATATAATTATGATTAATATATGTGCACTTTAAATAGATTCCTATTGCGTACACGCAAAGATATATTTCGATTCCGTTATTTATGATCATTTATATATAGATTCCTAGTGCGTACACGCAAAAAATATATTCCGATTCTGTTATTTATGATCATTTATATATAGGATACATGATACTTTATATATATAGGATACATGACCGAGGTTATACTACTTCACTTTTAACTAACGTTCGAACAACTTTTCGACCATTACACAGTTCCAGACAACCACCTATAGCCCAATGAAACGGCCTATTTTCACAGGGTTAAAACAAGGGGAAAATTTGCCTGGGCGGGTCCAACGTTCTATTTTTTGCGCTCATACTTATTCTCTGCATCCTAAGCTACACGATTACGTTCGCGATGAATAAAAAAAACATCCCCAGCACGAGTCCTTCGCCAGCAAAGTAGAGTTGAATATCCTTCGGGTCGTAATTGTCGGAAGTATGTCCCTTCGTAGTCGATTTCCGACAGTCGCTGGAGCATTCCGCATTAAAACGAGATTAACGACGAGATACGGTCGGTCGAGATTACGACGAGATACGTTGTCGGTCGAAGAAGTCCATGAAATTCCTTTCACATTGTAGGCGGTTGTTACTTGACTGTAGTCGTCCGCTGCGACGAACGATTTTTTGAAGTTGCGATGTGAAACTCTCGTACTGCAGGATACTGTAACCAGGTTCCATTAATCAGCCTGCAAGTGAAAATATACTTGTCACAAGGGCAAAGTAAATTCAGACGACATCCAAATACAGGGGAGGGGAGAGAGCCATTTAGACCAGACTTAACCCACATGAATTCGCTGATATTTTGGAATTCAAAAGAATCCGCTGTACAAACTTTTTTTTATCCATGGCATTAACAATGAGTGAACCTATCCAGGTCTATGATGACTTGTAAAAATATCCATAATTATAAAAAAATAAATAGATATCATTACGAATCTCAAAGAAAATTCGATATTACTGGTAGTAAGTTACTAGACAAAGAAGTGGAAAACGGAGCTAATTGTAAGATTGCCAGGCAACATAAGAGTCAAAGAGAAGATTAATCATGATTCTATGTGCCCTAACAAAAGTTTCATATACAATTTTCTCGTGCGCATCCTCTGAGGTTAACTTTTAAAACATTATTAATAGGTAGGAGATGCAACGAAAAACCCACTATGTAACTAATTTCTATATAAACTTTGGGTTTTTCAAGAAAATTTAACATTTTCCCATGAATGTGATTTACCTGGATTGTAATAAGCTAATGTTGCAAGTAAATAATCCATATCCATATCGTGATACTTCTAAATGTCTATGAGGTTCAGAAAAAATTAATTCATTTTGATGTTATAGAAATTCTATTTCCTTATTTTGTTTATTAATTTTAAAATGATTGCAAGTTGCATTGCGCATACCGATAGACACTTGTACCTAACGTCTGCCTTGCCCATGAGAAGTTCGGGCTAAGCATTCCTTTCTCCAGTCAATCTGCTTTTGCAAGCAGAGACGACACACAGATGAAGCCTGTTTAAGCAGATTATTGAGGTTAAAAGGAACAAATGCTGATACGGCAATGATGACGTCGTCACTTGGCAGGAGATTGCTCTCAGCCAGCTAAGAGTTACGTTACTTGCTGTAACAAATACGACTTTAGGATAAATTTTTTGTTTTTTAATACTCGACCCACATGAGAAGAATGTCTGAAAAAAAAACAGTACCAAAATTGAACAATATATTAGTTTCATGTTGGAAAACTGCATGATTATGTTAAATTAAATATACCTTATTCAACTAATGAAAAAGGTTTCCATACAAATTCTATATATATTATTAGCCCTGTATAAGATTCATATAGGATTATTTCATAGATAACATTTTCACTTCTAGACTTCCTGACTTTAAAATCTCTTTTATTTTATTTTATTTATTTATTATTATTATTATTTTTTTTTTTTTTTTTTTTTTTTTTTATTGACTACGAATATAAATCACCGGACAGACAATATGTCAGTAGGTTTTGATATGTGTTTGAACTTTTAGCTTATTTGTCATTACTAAAGCGTTAAGTTAGAGTTCAAATCTTTACGCATATATATTTGGATATTTAATTATCTATGGTTACGTTTTGCTTATTGATTTTATCGTGATTCCTTTTTATTATAATTTGTAACCCTTCCGACTTCTTACGGAGTGTATTATATTGACTCCACTTGTATCCATATTTATTTTATTTTTTTATATTTATTTATTTATATATTTTTTTATATATATTTGATAAATTAATGGTTGGCTTGAATATGTGGAAAAGTGTTCTAGCGGCGTACCGTATAAGGCTACTTGCGGCATCAATTCTATAGATACAAGATATAAATGATAAAGGTATTTAAAACTGCGAGAACCGCTATAATCCAGTTCGGATCCAATATCACGAGTTGTAACTCGTAAGACATTGACACTTCCTATTTAATTATCCGGTATTCTACCAAACCGATTGACTCTGGGTGATAAAATATATTATTGGTTTTCTTAATGGAAAGGAATTCACACAACGTGTTAAGGAGATTATTATTGATTTACACCACCCGAGTCACAGATTATTATGTGTTGAATTCCATATTTACTGATTTAGCACTCATAAATATTCCTAACGCACTCAATTGCGGTGTTTGTTTTTTAGTGCTATTAATTCTATATAACGTGTCAAGGAACTATTAACACTAAGAAGTTGTTTTATTCCCTCTGTCAGACTCGTAATTCTGTTAATAATTCTACGTATATTCTTTCAAGGATTGATTTGGCACAGGATAGGCCCTTAACTGACAGGTGTCTTAGTGTGTCCCTTGTTTTCATGACACGTGTTACAATCAGTTATGTGCTTTTTTATATCTGTAAGCATTGTAGGCCAGTAAAACAGTGATTTGGCTTTCTGTGACATAGGAGGGAACCCTGGATGACGGAATGCAACCAGTTTATGACGATTGGTATGAGAGAGATTATTACTACTACCTGGTCGTTAGTCCTCTGCTGTGTTCTTCGGGTTTTCCTCGTCACAGACCTACATAGAACATTACATTTGATTACATTATTCTGATACACATACTATAAATATACTTTTGCTTTAGGGTTTCTGCTCGAAGTGTTTTATTGTTTTTTGCCTACCACTGACCCTGTTTCCGTTTCGAAGTGTTTATTGTTTGGTGTTTATTGTTTTGCTTATCGCTGTTGACACTTGCTTTGTTCAGTTTGTAACAGTTCTGCGCTCCGACCCAGATATTCAATGCTCGCGATCTCTTGGGTTAAGGAATTTTCTTGTTTAGATACGGTTTTAACAATAGGCACGGATGTTTCTATATCTTTTAGTCCAATTAATGGTTCTTTGCTGTATGGTGCGGGATTGCGGGATAATGCGTCAGCTATGATATTTGCTTTCCCAGGTAGATATCTTATCTTGGCTCCAATAACCTGAATGATCATTTGTCACCGAGTCCTTTGGACTGTGATTAAAGCCTTTGAAAAACTCGGTAAAGGACTCATGTTCAGTAAGGACTTTATCAGGATAGCCATAGATTATGAACTTAAAATGTACTAGTGTTAAAGATACCTAGCCCTTCCTTGCCTATTACTGCATATTTACTTTCAGAGGGCTTTAGTTTACGTGAATAAAAAGCTATAGGGAAGAACTGTTTATCATATTACTGAAGTAGTATCCCTCTTACCCTTTGGTCTGAGGCGTCTGTTGCAATAAAAAAAATTCTTTATTTAAATCAGGGATTTTTAAGTTAGGTGAGCTGCATTTTCCGCTTTTAAGATATCGAACGCCTGTTGATGCTTTTCAGACCATAATAAATCTACGCTCTTCTTCGTAAGATCTGTTAAAGGAGCTGTCATGATTGAAGAGTTAAATATTTACATACGATTGTAATACCCACTACAGCGCAAAAGTGCTGTATCCCCCTTTTACGTTAATAAGTACCGGAAAGTTATGAATAGCCGACACCTTACCATGGACTACTTTAAGACCTTGACTAGACACATAAAACCTAAATAAACATGTTCGGTTTTTAAAAACTCACATTTAGATATTTTACTCTGAGATTATTTGTCTTTGTCTCTGTAGCACTAGCTCTACTTTATGTGAATGTACTTCTAAGGTATTAGAAAAGATTACAAGATCAACCATATAAGCATGTAGGGTATCCCTTAAAAGTCTCCAAACACTATATTATAATTGGGGCGCAACGTAAGCCGGAGGCATACGTAAAAATTGATAATGTCCCCTGAGTGTGCTGAAAACGGTGTATGAGGTACAATCACTTAGGTAATGGTATCTGGTAAAAGCATTTAAGTAAGTCCAAGTTGGTGAAAAAATTTATTCTAACCTAACAGAGATAAGATGTCGTCGGTACATCGCACTGGAAACTATCGGGAGTCGTTTCCTTGTTTAAGCGACAGAATCTACGCAGATACGCGAAATCCGATCTTTTATGGCATGACATTTGAGGGAAAATTATATGGGCTTATTTGATTTCCTAATGACTCCTATTACTAACATTTTTCAACTTCGTCATTTATCTCTATTTTGAAATTTCATTGAGAATCTATACGAAGGTACGTAAATATCTTTATGTTTGTCCTTAGACCGTGTTTTGTGTTAAATTACATCCGTTTTTCCCAGAGATCACTCGCTAGTGGAGAAACTTCCTGGTATTCAGGTAAAAGATAAAAAAAAATTTCTGCTGAATCACCTCTGCTTGAATGACTTTACGGATATTACTTTAGATAGATTATCAGAGAGATTCATCTACGACTGGTTGGGCGGGATTAAAAATTAGCAACAATAAAAAAAATGCGATATTTATAACTTCCGTATCCACGATATGTATACTTTTAGGGCTTTGTTCGCGGAAATCGTTATATTTCAGAGTGTCGGGAAGGATTAAAATTTCATTTCCCAGCAAAGTCTTTTTACACGCACTAAGACATTCGAGGGTGCATGCTTCTCGAGATTTTGCGTGCAAAGTGCGACTGCGGTTGTGGGAGAATTCAGTTGGGTCATTTGAACAATGTTACGATTTATGAGATAAATGTATAGTTCCTTTATATAAGTTATTATTTGATTAACTGTCTCATTTTTGTTCAAACGGATTTTAATATGTTTGAAGGTTTATAGGATTTCCCTTTGATAAACACGCCTTATTTTGCAGGATGTAAGTTAATATTTTGTATACCCCTAGATGAATCTTACAATTACACTAGATACAGATCAATGTTTTTTATAACTATAGAGGTATCTGTAAACGCTCACTTATCCGGACTTCTCATTAGGGAAGTTCGAACAACAGACGGTGAGTCCGTAAATACAGGATATTACGTGTACTAAAGGAACATAACAAGATATTCTAATTTTTACGGCGCGTACAGTCGGGCTTTATCCACCACTACTTATAATAACTTACGTATTAAAAAAAAACGAAAACCTGCTCTGATTACTTTATACGGTCGTGTGTTTGATAGGAAAAATCCTTTTTAATTCAAAAAGATATCGGTATGTATGAACCAACATCGCTTTTCCCCACTCTGCTAGAGTCGCTTATTGTATGGAATTTGCTATGCTTTGAACACTTCGGCAGTTTTTGACTGACCTTGACCGCTTGACTAGGTGACACAGTCACCGAGTTTGCTTGTTTGATTCTGAAGGGCTACTGTTTCTATTTTTTTTTTGTAATAATTAAGATCCTTCTCTTTATTACCATCGGGCAACGTATTGTGTGTTTTAGCATTATGTTGCTGGTGGACGTATAAAGCAATGAATGACGAACTATTAGGAACTGAGCGATTACTAATAAGACAAGTTATCACTACTGCATTCAATATTAACTGTTTGTACTTCATTCTTTGCTAAAATTTGAAATAGTGAGGGATCCTGGTCAGCGCATTTAGCCTGATGAAAGTTTTTTACAGACATGTTATTCCTTGCAATCCAGCCATATTTTAAAAGTTAAGTTGAGTCATTGAGGTTCGATATTTTATATAACTCAAAAAACTCAAGGCTAAAACTGCGATCGGGACTTGCAAAGGAGCATTTATTGTCATGACCCGAAATAGTGTTACCTCTAATTTATATAGATTTGTACGGGTGTTCCACTTGTTTTTTGTGTGTTTTCTAATCACTACGGTGCTTAACGACCCTATCCATGCATCTGTATAAATACAGACGTCCACTGCGTAAACGCATATTCACTGTTTAATATGATTTGTTACGTAAGGGATTAATAATCACCCATGATAAAATTAACATAGTATATGATTATGATATTTCAGTAGAACTTCTGGAAACAGACACTCAAAGATAAAAACTCGCAGTAGCGAAATCTCAATGATGTAGATAATTTCTGTAAAAAAGTAAGATTAAGAATGTCTCGTAACTTCAGCCATAGGAATAACGAAATTCGACCTGCAAAGGAAACACTCAAAGTTACTCCAAATGAATAAAAAATTGTACTTAGCTTGCTTTTGTGGGAAGTCACGGTGTTCCGATAACGACACACGGCCTTGGTCCTCCTTCTCTATTTAGCGGATGACCTGGTTTGGCTTCAGTTTCCCCCGTGCACGTTGTTTCGATGATTCGAGCCCTTGAAATCCGATGCTGCAGACGCGTTCGGTTTGTTTCTTGGAGTGCCGGATACGCTCACTAACGATGTTTTCTTGAATGATTCTAATGAGAGACGAAGCTTGCGTTGTCGTAGGAAAAAGACACGTCGGTTTTGTTTCTTGAAGTTATTCACTAAACGATGATACTAAGTTGGTTGAAGAATCTGTTGCTTTCGTCGTCGTTAAAGAGTTCTTGTTGTTTTCTGAAGTCGCTCACTAACGATGATACTATGTTGCTTGAAGAATCTGCTGCTTCCGTCGTCGTTGACTTCTTATGATACATGATTTACTATTCTGGTTTTTCTTCGTAGGACGTTGTAGAGTTCTTCTGGTACGCTGGCCACCAATATTAGGGCTTGTGCCTTGTATGATAAGGCGCCCTATGAGGTAATGTTAGACTAGCGATAATCTTACGCTAAGTCGGTTGGTATTGCACTTCCATCTTCAATGGAGTGTCTGGGGGTTTGTAGATCATTTACGAAGTCGGTATTATCTTGTTGGTTATTACGACGATGTGTTAAACTCATGGTGAGGAGGTTCTTGTAGAAAACACGAAATATAAAACTATATGTATTCTTCTGAAGTTTTACATGCTGAAGATCAGATATGATTGTACAAGTCTTCTAATAACGATAGCTTGATCGCTTCTTCCAATGATGATGGCTAATCCTATTCCTCTACATGATAAAGCTTAGGTAAAGAGGTACAGGTCTTCTAATGACGATAGCTAACTCTGTTCTCCTTGTCTACCATCTCTGTTACAAGTTATGAAGGAACAGACAGTAGTTCGAACATATGAACATACATACAAATGACATAGTTTCATACGAACACACAATCAAATGAGACACGCTACAGATCACGTAGGCCGTTTGAATCATAGGTCGGGGTAGTTGTCTCAAGCAGGGAGCTTGGACTGTTTCAAAACAAATGAATGACCACAGATGACGGCATGTCAACTTAGCCTACATACTTATTGTATACGTCATCTTTAGCGTCTCTAGTCTGATCACATTCCTGCAAGCAATCTTTTATATATATGGACTAACATTCCATATTTTTATTATGTAAACACTTACATATATATATATATATATATATATATATATATATATTATATATATATATATATATCTATCTATACATATATACACACATCACATATATATATAGCTATATATATTTCCATAAACTC
>NC_061109.1:14825794-14886609 GCF_015104395.2 Macrobrachium nipponense | reverse complement strand
GAGTTTATGGAAATATATATAGCTATATATATGTGATGTGTGTATATATGTATATAGATATAGATATAGATATATATATAATATATATATATATATATATATATATATATATATATCTATATCTATATATATATACACATATCATATATATATATATATATATATATATATATATATATATATATATATATATATATATATATACATTAGCTCCTTGACAATGTCTCAGTAAAGACGAAAGCGCTTGGATTTCTGACTATCATTTTCCTGTGGAATTCGCTTATTTATGAAGTCACGTGCATCTACTGTGATTTTTTAATAGCATATATATATATATATATATATATATATATATATATATATATATACACACACATATATATATAAGGACACATTGCTGTTTAAAATTGTGCTAAATATTTGCTCTTAGGATTGAGGCTCAGGCCTTTCCATATGGCAAGGAGAAAATCTAAATAAGATAAGATTAGCAGTCCCACCCATGAGGTACTTAGCAAAATAGTGAACCCTCAGGCCCTGAAACGCTACTCCATCATCGCGTATATAGCAATTATCACGACCCAGCTATAATCTTCGATTGCAAGAAAGACTTTTGAGGCGAGAATGAAAAACCCCACCGTTTCTGTTGTTTTGACTAATCCTCATTGATCATATTCACTAGCCATCTTAAAAGTACTAAGCTAATTGAGGAGCGACTTGTCTTAATAAACCTTTCAGCTATCTTCCTCTTACATCTCCTAAATAGGTCTTGAATGATCGAACCTGTTCAGAGCTCGATTTCAGTTATACTTGGAGTCGCCAAATCTCTCTGATCAACACTTTGGATTCCACAGCTCATGATCAAATACTGACTCCCTGTCCCTGCAGTCTCATATCTGGTCTGCCATTCTCATGATTTTTTGACAATCGTTGTTCTTTCCATCTACAAGGAATGAACAAGATCAAACACAGCCTGTTAGCAAAACAGGAAACGGACTTGGGGTGTTACTGCTGTGACACCCCTAGTCCGTTTCCTATCTCTTATGTGGTTCCCTAGAGATACTTTCTTTCTTCACCACTTTCCTCTTCTTCATCAATATTTCTTTTCTCAAAGCCGCCTCCTTTCTTACCCATTCATTACCATCTTCTCTTTCACTTCCTGAACCGTGTGACACAAAGATCATCTGTGAAATTCTGTGCTTTATCTTAGAAAAAATTATCCATTCCATTTTCAGCATCCTTAATTCTAATCTTACGGCTCTTCTATTACCCAGTATCCAAGAAGCTCAGTCGACACTATTATGAACATGTCCAACTATCTTCATTTTCATATACCAATGGAGTTTATTTTCCTGTCATCAAAATCATGGTCATACCATGATTTATGTTTACATAGCAACAACACAGACTGCTAGACTCATGCATAATCTTGACTTTGTATTCAGTTTCAGATTATTTGATTTACAGATTTTATTCAGCCCTTCTATTGTGCGATCTGCTGATTCATATGTAAATAATTCGTCTCCGCATTAATCAACATCCTTTCCTTCCCAGCCTTTCTCAGAGGCTCATTCTTAGGTTCACTTGATCTCGTGTGATATCTGTAATAGGAGCCTGGAGAGAAATAAACTTGGAATCGATGCATAATAGCCCATTTAAATGCTTTTAAGACGATTGACTTACTGTTTCTTTATCTAATATTACTTCAGTATTTTTTCGGTAAGATACTGTAGGATATTAATATTTTTTACTGAACATGTAATAGTAGTTTATATGAGAAGTTCACATCTTAGACATGATTAAGTCTACATCGGAAAAATTTGATGGATATTTTTCAAGTATTCCGCAGTTCTCTGCCAGTCCTTACATGTCATGGGATACATCTGCTCTTGTTCTGCATAATATTCTAGCATCTGGATGGATTCTTAACACTTCAGGGACGTGTTGAAAATCTCTCCAGAGTGTTTTTAAGACTGTCTGTGACCTTAGTCTTAAATTTATTTAATTTCCCACTGAAAGTTGATGTTTCAAACCCTCTTTCATTGTATTATTACTCTGCCACGCCTCCCTAGACGTCCTTCATTCTTTGCATAAAACTATTTGACCAATCTATCCTACTATTCAGTTCTACATTATGGAACTTTTCCTTGCTCTTCATCTTTTAATCAGTCTCTGGGTCAAAGTTTGTTAGCACATTGATATTACAGCGAATAAGTGTGCTCATATGGGCAGATCTGAAATATCCAGACTTCATAAACTTCATCAAAAGTATGAAGTTTCTCTTTAAACTAATCTTATCGTTAAGCATCTTATCGTTAAGTTGTGTCTGGATGGTGAAGTGTCCAAAGTGTCTGGTGCTCAGATGTACAATGAGTTCTCTCTTGTGGCTGCTGTACTTTCCTTTGGCTATAGTTTCTTTTCTGCTGAAGAAACCGATTCTGAGTTGTTCCATTGATTAATTATCCAATTACAGCACCTGTTGTGATGTTGCTTGCAACCTTATGAGTGTAATCATGCTCGGGAGTTTGGAAACGCCAAAGGTAACATTTGGTGGCTTTGGGGAGTCCCCCAGGTGAGAGTCTTCCTGAGTATTGCTGCTGAGGGTGTTTGTGATATTTGAAAGGAATCGGTGTTAGTGGTTCACCATTCCCATGAATCCCTACAGTTCCTCTGTGGTGGTTGGAATTGGGCATTTCCTGACAGCTGATTCTTTGGAGTGTTGAGGGCAGACGCTTCTTGTGGACACTTAACGACCAGAGATTTGATGGATCATCAGTGACACATTTGTCAAGTAGTACCCTAAGCCATTATCTTGAAGTGGGGACAATATGGCTTTGACACAATTTTGGTTGTCTTCCCCATTTTTAAAGACGATGGGAATATTGTGGACATAGCAAATGAAGAAGGAACATCACTGAAGATGTCCATCAGTCTTTGCAACAAGGTATCGGAGTTCCAGAGGCTAGACATGGAGTAGTTGAATGTGTAGATATTGAATGCCATCTTCTGGACTTCCTTGCAGTGGGGTGGAACCGGGAAATATCCCTTCATTGAGTCAAACTTGGTGAAAGACCTTTGCTTTACGAGGGTTACAGTGATGTTCGACATGTTGCGAGGTGGGTAGTAGTTAGGTTACTTTGTAGACGGAGGCACTATTAGACTCCACAAGGGCACCTAGAACCATCTGGTTTCATTACCGTATGGAGTGGTAACCTCAGGGGCAGAGAACATTCAGCTAAAAGCCCTTCCATTCCATTTCCTAGAAGGTCTTCTGTGTAGCAGAAAGTTTCTCCAAGGGACAAGCACTGTATATATGCTAGTATCCAAGACGTTGAATATGTCCGGAATCTCCTGTGAATGAGAATGTACTAAGTTCACATGCCTTATAAAAGAGATTGATTCCTGCTTGGGTCTGGTTGTGAGTGGTTCATATTGGAGGAAGGCCAAGGGCAAAAAGGTGGCGATGGGTAATGTCTACCAAGAGTCCGAGAAAGTCAGTACCGAGCAAGGACGTCTGTATGATAGCGATGACGAAGTCCCGCCGTTATTTTTCTTTTTAAATCGAGTGAAGAAGCTGCAGTTCGAGGTGGTTGACTGGGAACGTGTTGGGACAGCTTGACAGCTGACACGAATGCATGATATAATAATACACAGGACTATGAGTTCGTTCTGTTGTTGGTGATTTAACCTGGGTTTGGCAGCAAAGCTTCGAAGATTACTGGAAGCCACCGAGGAGACCCAGTGAAAAATTTTATATGGCTCATCGAGAAGTTGCTTAATTTTTTTTTCTTCTTCTTCTGCCTTTATTCTTTCGAGCACATGATCGTTCATGTTTTTAAGAGATTTTATAGAGACTAATTTTGGTCATTTTATCGTTACAGTTTTCTTCCAGTTCTAATCATAGAGGTGCGCCGCATGAAACCTGAAGTTTGGTTTCCGTTTCACTGGAATAATAAATAACATACCAATTCGGTTAGAATAACTAAAAAATTTCTTGTTGCATCCACGTCGTGATATGCAGCAATGCATGTTGATGCAGCTGATAACACAACAAATAATATCACCGTTATTTATCGTGTGTAAAAAAAGCAAAGGTTTGAAAAGTCTCCTTTGCGCTTAAAAATTATAACTGATAAAGAATAACTGAAGTAAACAAAATAAACCTAAATATTAACCCAATATAAGCGTTATGCAGTCGAGCTCTTTTAGAATTAAGCACTTGTCTTCCTAAGCTTATCAATCTGGCGTTTGTTTTAGACGCGACCTTTTCTTGTAGTAGGTCGCTCTCTGAAACCTCTTCCTGTAGTAGGTCGCTTTCTGAACCACTTCTCGCAGTAGGTCGCTCTCTGAAACCTCTTCTTGTATTAAGTCTTTCTCTGAAACCTCCTCTTGTAGTATGTCTTTCTCTGGAACCTCTTCTTGTAGTAAGTCGCTTTCTGAAACCACTTCTCGCAAGGTCGCTCTCTGAAACCTCTTCTTGTAGTAGGTCGCTCTCTGAAACCTCTTCTTGTAGTAGGTCGCTCTCTGAAACATTAAAAGTAACTATTCAGAGCCAATGCTTTTCTCTCGTTTATTTACTGTTAAATCTAAGGGAAATCTGGTAGAGAAACATTATTATCAAAGTTTATTTTTTCCACGAAAAGTTTAAAGAGAACCTCATAAATTGTTCAGGCTGAAAAGACTCTTCCGTTTCATCGGTAGATTTTGAGGACATGTTTAGAATCAAAGGCCTGTATTTCATAAAATCTTTATTAGTCTCAGAGCTAAAAATGTGAAATCTCTCTCTCAAAGTGATATTTCACTGTAATTGAATAAACGGCTTAACAAGTGTTTTTGCAAGTGGGATGAGTGAACGTCATTGACCATCATGTTATCGATATTCATCAAAGAGAGCTGCATCAATAATTGATTAATTAAATAATCAAATGAGCTGCGCAACCAATTAACTGATAATTCACTGATTTCTTTCGGAACTTTCATGGCAGGCTTCAGGCAAAGAGGAAAAATGACTCAGACACATTTATCGATAAGATCATAAAACCCGATTCAAATTGGTCGTTTGAAACAAAGATAATTGTTCATTGGTATATTGTCTAAGTCAATGGTAATGCAAAAGTTAAACATGTAAATCACCACCATTATAAGTTACTAAACGTTGCCAAGGATAGGCTAAGATTTATATAGCAGATCAGAAAACACTGCAGATTCATTTGGATGATTATTTATTCAGGAATGATGTAGGGTGACTGCACTACCAGACTGAGATTAAACTCTGGGAGGAAAGTTTCATAACAACCTTGATGTGCTTGACCACAACTTAAGAATGGTCCTGATTAGATTTAGGATTGCATAGCTCCTGTTAGAAGTTTAATCTATCGTTAAATGATTGGATTTCTATATTTCGGCTCATTCCATTTTTGGTTTTGAGCCGAAATATAGAAATCCAATCATTTAACGATAGATTAAACTTCTAACAGGAGCTATGCAATCCTAAATCTAATCAGGACCATTCTTAAGTTGTGGAAAAGATACCAAATGAGTGGCGTGGGAGTATATTGATCCCAATTTTTAAAGGGAAAGGCGATGTCCAAGAGTGTGGTAATTATAGGGGCATTAAACTGATGTCCCACACTTTGAAGATACTGGAAAGGATGATAGATGCTAGACTGAGAGAAGAAGTACAAATAGGTAAAGAGCAGATGGGATTTATGAAGGGAAGGGGAACAACAGATGGTATATTTTGTCTGAGGCAAATAATGGAGAAATTCGGGGAAAGACAAAGGGACCTACATATGGTATTCATTGACCTTGAAAAGGCTTATGACCGAGTCCCGAGACAAGAGGTAATGGAGGAGCCTGAGGGAGAAGATGGTGCCAGAGAAGTATGTGCGATTGATACAAGAGATGTACCGGAATGTATTTACCAGAGTGAGGAGCAGTGTTGGGGAGACAGAAGGTTTTGAGGTGAGAGTAGGATTACACCAGGGGTCGGCTCTGAGCCCATTTTATCTTTAACATAGTGATGGATGTTATAATAGAGGAAGTAAGGGAGACAGTACCATGGAACATATTGTATGCGGATGATATTGTTCTGTGTGCAGAGAGCAGGGAAGATCTGGAAGTGAAATTGGAAAGATGGAGACAAGTACTGGAGGACAGAGGAATGAGAATAAGTAGATCCAAGACAGAATATATGTGTACCACCACTGAGGGGGATGATAGAGAAAGTATTCAGCTTGGTGGAGAGCAAATAAGGAGAGTTGATAAGTTTAAGTATTTGGGATCTTTTGTTAACGCTGGAGGAAGTATGGAAGAAGAAGTAAAACATCGGGTACAGGCAGGCTGGAACAACTGGAGAGCGGCCTCGGGAGTTCTTTGTGACAAAAGAGTGCCGCTTAGGTTAAAAGGAAAATTTCACAAGACGGTGGTAAGAACAGCAATGCTGTATGGTACGGAAGCAGCAAGCATGAGAAAAGCAGAGCAGAAGAAGATGGATGTGGCAGAAATGAGAATGCTTAGGTGGATGTCTGGGGTAACAAGAGTGGATAGGATCAGAAATGACTACATAAGGGGGGTCAACTAAGGTGGTGGAAGTATCAAAGAAAGTGCAGGAGGGGAGGCTGAGATGGTATGGACACCTGTTGAGGAGAGATGAGGACCACGCTGGGAGACATACTATGGGGGTGGAGGTGCAAGGAAGAAGAAAAAGAGGGAGACCAAGAAAGAGATGGAAGGACTGTGTGAGAGGAGACTTAAATGAGAAGGGAATTGATGAGGCAGAAGCACAAGATAGAAATAGATGGAAACGGCTCATCCGAAACGGCGACCCCATATAAAAATGGGAACAAGCTGGGAAGAAGAAATGATTGGATTCTGAAAGTTCTCGTGTCTAACATGATGAATGACATTACGCAGCAGGTTGCAATCAAACATCCTACTTGACTGGAATTATAAGAAAGGGAACAATGTCTAGTAAAGGAAATAAGCAAAATGTGACAAATGGTCAATTTTCTTAGTTTGCAAAGAAACTTCACGATCCACGAACGTTGACTTTTTATTTATGTCGTAATTTAAGTAGTGCTTTAAAGAAAAAGCAAATCGAATCGTTAAAAGATTTGGGGACGTTCAAGAATCCACACTTTGGCAAAGAAAGCATAAAAGTAAGCTGTTTAAATATCGAGCATTCAAATATAAACTGTTTTTCAAATTATAGGAAGAAATTTGGCTATACTACAAAGACAGTGAGCCACAGGGATTTTATTCTCAGCAATAAGAGCCCCGTTTTAGACATAAAATGTCATAAAACTCAGAACTCCCCGAAGAAGAAGAATTGGAAGATTTAGCAGCTGGAAGAAAAGCGTTGAAAAGTGTTGAGAGGATAATCTTTCAAATGTAGTACCCGTCAGATATGGAGCGAGCCAATCGTTAACGAGGAAGCATTTCTGTTTACTACTCCTGATTCTTCTTGGCATTGCTTCTACAACTTTTTTTTCTGGGTTGCAGAACTGTCTCCTTTTGACCCTCACCACATCTTTTCACCTTATCCTCGTCCTGCCTCTCTTCCTGCTGCCTTCAACTGTCATATCCCATATCATGAAGATCTGCTAAATTATTGAGATTAAAATAGTATAGGAAAGTAAAACAATGTTTACAATAATATTGTGGTGGGATCACAAGCAAAGCAAAGCAAGCAACAAGATCTCCCCACATTCACTTAATCGAACACGGTTGACAAATAATTTTACCAGGCACACTTTCCCCTTTACGTTACTAATTACGCGCAGGACAAAACTCTCAAGAACACATATACTCACCATATACTTGACACACTCAGGGCGAGACGCTGTGCTGTCCACTGGATACGGTCGTCGAGACACAAACTCATCCACTGGCCCCCATCACCAGACCAATAACCGCCCAACACTAATACCAAAAACCAAACAAGCATCAACACCACACAACAACTCAAATATAACACGACAAATCACTACACAAACAAACACCAATTAACATCAAGATTCCTCAACAACATTAAAACACAACAAATCAATAACACAAACCAACATTAATCAACATCAAGATTACACAACAACACCAAAAATACACTAACACAAACAAACACCAATCACATCAAAGACAACTCGACAAGTCAACACACAAACAACCACTAACACTGTCTCCAACAAACATCAAAACACAAAATCAAATACAACAGACACTAGTCAGCTCAACAACAACCAGACAGACACACGCACAACAACTATACAACACAAAAATCAATCAAATCACACCATAACAACTGACCCTCAACAGACCGCCTCTGATCATAGGCTCCTACTGCCTCCCCCGGCGACCGAATCCGCGCATGAAACCAACCATCCTCTAACAAGCAGTCCATACGTTAACGACCCATTTACCAATTACGCTCTCTCTCTCTCTCTCTCTCTCTCTCTCTCTCTCTCTCTCACTCTTCAGAAAAACACATACACACATTATATCATACAGCAACACCAAACACGAAACACGATATATCAAACATACGAAAACATTTAAACTCTCAATTATTCCCGACAACTACAAACAACCCAACAACGCTCTCTCTCTCTCTCTCTCTCTCTCTCTCTCTCTCTCTCTCCTCTCTCTCTCTCCTCAAAGATATTGTCAAATGTAACTACCATCTCACTCCATAATTTGAGCGACGAGAATAGAATTTGTTTAAAAAACAAAATGCAATTCTTTGTCGATGAAGTTAGAAATTTTACGAGTTGTTGAGGAAGTTGGGAAGGCGAATGAAAGTTTGTAGAATGGAAGTGATTTTACAAATGCGATGAGGCATGCACTCGAGTATTGGGATAGAATTAAGTGGTTTATCTGGGATACTATGTCAGGGAGAAGAAAAGTCTTCAGAAGAATATTCGAGAGCAAAAAATATTCCCTTTTAGGCAGCGAGATGTGATACAAGTGATTAAAAGAAGTGTACGTTTTGAGTTCGGGTAGATGGCATACAGAAGAATTGTTGCTTGAAGAGCAGGGTTGCTTTTGAAGAGGAATTAAAAATATCGATCATATAGATTCTTAGCATGGTACACGAGAAATTTTTTAGAAAAAATTTAATATTAATTAAAAAGGAATTCATGGCAGCATCACCAGAGATGCGAGATATTGTTCGGAGCATAATTCAATTTGTTTAAAGCAATCAGAATTTCCATTGAGAAAGCTAAACTTATTACGTTATAAGAAACAGGTTTTATATAAACATGAATTAGAGATGCACCGCAAGTGTGTCATGGGTCCTTAGCTTTTCAATGTTTTTATGATAGAATGAGGAAAGGAAGAGGAAAATACAGAAAATCCAGGTCTTCGGAAATAGACAATGTAATTGAAATGTGCTTGTCAGTATATATATATATATATATATATATATATATATATATATATATATATATATATATTATATATATATATATATATATATATATATATATATATATATATATATATATATATATATGTATATATATATATACACACACATATATATATATATATATATATATAATATATATATATATATATATATATCTATAAATCTATATATATATATATATATATATATATATATATATATATATATATATATATATATATATCTAATAAAGGAGCCCATAAAAACACCAAAATGTAGAGAGAAAAGTACTATATTTCAGAGACTGCTGTCTCTCTCTTCAGGTATATGAATGAGAAAAGTTTACAGAAAAGGTGGTATTTATACCAAGAGATTCGTCCACAAGTAAGCCAATTTAGGTCACCCCCCGCCTGATAATCTTCCTTTAATCTTCTTAAGCGTTGGTTGAATGAACACTGCGTCGACGATGTCCGATGTCCAATTCCCTTTTGAGATGTTCATTACCTGCTTCTCTTTTATTAAGGCCGATTCCATCATTTGACTCTTGTACCGGCAGTGCTGCTATAAATACACGTGACATATTCCAGTTTATTCTATGGTTATGTTCATTTATATGATTGAAAATAGCCGAGTTCTGTTGTCCATACCTAACTGACCGTTTGTGTTGTATTAATCTCTGGGGAAGTGATTTACCTGTAAATCCGATGTAAGATTGGTCACAGTCCTGGCATGGGATCTCATATACCCCAGAGTCTTTGGGCGATGTCTTTTGTTGGACGTTAATCAGGGATTTGGCTAAGGTATTTGGGTAGGTAAATGCAAAAGGGTTGGATTTCCCAAGGGTGTGAGTTACTCTCTTAATCGTCTCCAGGTGGGGAATTTTTATTTTATTGTTGGGTGTGTCTCTGGTCTTGTCTTTAGGGGGTCGGTAGAAAATTACGTTTGCTTTTTGAATTGCTTTCTCAATTATATGGTCAGGATACTTTAAAGATGAAAGTTGCTTGCGAATTAGTTCAAATTCTTTTTCCAGGAAATCTGGGGAACAAATTCGTAAGGCTCTTAAGAATAGGTTGCTAGCTAGACCTATCTTGATAGTATTGTCATGATAGCTAAAGTAGTGAATATATGAAAGTGAGAACGTTGGTTTTCTGTATATGGTAAATTTGTATTCTGTCGTGTCTCTGATTATTAAAACATCAAGAAAAGGAATTTTGTTGTCTGTTTCCCATTCAACTTTAAATTTGATGCAGGGCACTAATGCGTTTAATTTTGAGAGGAATTCATTAAAATTACCCCACTTATTATCCCAAAATGTTAGTATGTCATCCACGTATCTCATCCACAGCATACAAATTTACCATATACAGAAAACCAACGTTCTCACTTTCATATATTCACTACTTTAGCTATCATGACAATACTATCAAGATAGGTCTAGCTAGCAACCTATTCTTAAGAGCCTTACGAATTTGTTCCCCAGATTTCCTGGAAAAAGAATTTGAACTAATTCGCAAGCAACTTTCATCTTTAAAGTATCCTGACCATATAATTGAGAAAGCAATTCAAAAAGCAAACATAATTTTCTACCGACCCCCTAAAGACAAGACCAGAGACACACCCAACAATAAAATAAAAATTCCCCACCTGGAGACGATTAAGAGAGTAACTCACACCCCTTGGGAAATCCAACCTTTTGCATTTACCTACCCAAATACCTTAGCAAATCCCTGATTAACGTCCAACAAAAGACATCGCCCAAAGACTCTGGGGTATATGAGATCCCATGCCAGGACTGTGACCAATCTTACATCGGATTTACAGGTAAATCACTTCCCCAGAGATTAATACAACACAAACGGTCAGTTAGGTATGGACAACAGAACTCGGCTATTTTCAATCATATAAATGAACATAACCATAGAATAAAGTGGAATATGTCACGTGTAATTTATAGCAGCACTGCCGGTACAAGAGTCAAATGATGGAATCGGCCTTAATAAAAGAGAAGCAGGTAATGAACATCTCAAAAGGGAATTGGACATCGGACATCGTCGACGCAGTGTTCATTCAACCAACGCTTAAGAAGATTAAAGGAAGATTATCAGCGGGGGTGACCTAAATTGGCTTACTTGTGGACGAATCTCTTGGTATAAATACCACCTTTTCTGTAAACTTTTCTCATTCATATACCTGAAGAGAGAGACAGCAGTCTCTGAAATATAGTACTTTTCTCTCTACATTTTGGTGTTTTTATGGGCTCCTTTTATTAGATGGAATTCTGTTGTTACAGAACACTTTTACCAGTCATATATATATATATATAAATATATATATCTATATATATATATCTATATATATATATATATCTATATATAAATATATATATACATAGATATATATATATAGATATATATATATATATATATATATATATATATATATATATATATCTATAATATATATATATGTATATATATTGTGATGTCTTGTTTCACCACCACACTATACACAGTTTAATCTCAACAAATAGTATTCACAAAACACAATGCTAATTCCACAAAAAGTGGCAGAGTATCTGACTTCAATAGGTGTGCAAAGTCAATTCAAGGAGACAAAGAAAATACCATGAAAAAGCATTGATTTTAATACATAAGTCTCGGACAGAAATAACACCTGAACCTCAATAATACAATGATTAATGAAAAACACTCACTCTTAAACTCCTGCAAAAGAAATTAATTGCACAATTAGGGACAGGACTTCAACACATACAAAAACGGGGGAGGGTCCAGAAAGGAGGAGGTAATCGAAAAGTATGAATATCCTGAAAAATACACTCTAAACCCTACGATTTGATGAGTCCTCAAATGAATTTTGAATGAATTATTCTCCACGTCTGGAGAGTAAAACTCAGTGGGGCCAAGCAAAATTGGTCCCAAGAAACTATGGTGGCTGGCAGGTTCCACAATGTCCACTCAAGACGTCAGCAGTAGAATAATGGCCGTGATCACAATAATAAAATATAGGTGTAAATATTGCTACCTTGGAACAGAGAGGTCCCGTTGGCTATTACTGAACCAAGGGTGCAGTACACAAAGTGATGATATCATATCCAGGCTGCAGGGCAATGGGAGCTTCACCAGCGTCCAGAAGCAACTTTCAAATATTTTGAGGAATCAATCCTGCAGCAGCAGAAGCACCCTTCAAGGTTGGGGGTTCAGGAACTCACTGAGGCAAACTCCTTCACGAGTTAAACCTCAACCTCTCGAAACAATCGGTAACCAACATAAAACACCAAGACAACCACCGGTGAGGAGACAAAAAGCTAATAAAGAAAAAACACAATCGTTAAATATTTAACATTAAAATGTAAAAACAAAACTTAAATAATAAATATGAAATTAATGACAACTATATATATATATATATATATATATATATATATATATATATATGTGTGTGTGTGTGTGTGTATGTTTGTTTGTTGTGTATGCGTGTGTGTATGTGTGTGTGCGTGTATAATGGTGTATGATATATCATGAAATCTCTCTCTCTCTCTCTCTCTTCTCTCTCTCTCTCTTTATATATATATATATATATATATATAATATATATATAGATACAATATATATGTGATATATACATACATAATATATATATATATATATATATATATATATATATATATATATATATTTATATATATAATATAAGCCATATCACATATCCGTGATTCATATACATGCGGTGGTGTAGTAGGTAAAAGCTTCACTGACGTTCCTGGATTTGAAAGGCTCCATGGGTTCGCGCCCGGGTCCAGGCAAGTCTATTATCGAGAAAAAAAATCCCCTTCGGTTAAGCATATATGAAAATATATTAATTCCGAGGTAGAGTGAATTAGATATTAAAGGACATTGTAGCTCGATATATATATATATATATATATGTATATATATATATATATATATATATATATATATATATATATATATATATGTGTGTTTGTGTGTGTATGTATTTATATACTTTACAAGCATATTTTAATTCTATTGCCCATTTTCAAAAGACCTGTATCTTCTAGGCTTCCCTTGTTATGTGAAACATATTTTTTTCTCATCTCACTATCGTCTTCCTAACTAACTCTTGAACCTTATATCTTAAATCTTGTTAACATTTGCTTTCATATCCCTGAAGGTAAACAACACTTTCAAATTCTTAACCACTTACTGTAGCGTCACTTAGGAAGCTACAAATATTCCGCAAACGTCGCTCGGAGTTCGCGATCTCTATT
Organism: Macrobrachium nipponense; assembly: GCF_015104395.2. NCBI lineage: Eukaryota > Metazoa > Arthropoda > Malacostraca > Decapoda > Palaemonidae > Macrobrachium > Macrobrachium nipponense. Next base: position 14,872,915 of record NC_061109.1, on the reverse strand, counting down.
ATAAAGCCTTCTCCGGTATATTCTGCATTTTTATTTGTTTTCTTCTTTTCAATCACTTCACCATAAATATTGGAGAGCTGAGGAGACATGATACACTTTCGGTGCATTTTCTGATTCTCTTTTTACATAAAACCTATCACTGTAACGCAATAAGTTTAGCTTTCTTAATGGAATTCTGATAACTTTAACAAACTTAATTTTATTCCCAACACTATTTCACATCTATATATATATATATATATATATATATATATATATATATATATATATATATATATATATATATATATATATATATATATATAATTAATTAAGGATTGGTCCAGGTGAGTGTGATAGGGTTATAACAGTTATAGGAACTTACCTAATCACCTAATAAGGTTAGCATAATTAAAAGGGTTATATTTACATAAACAAATAATAGTAATAGAATGGATAACCCCTTGTGTTTGGGTTAAGGGGGACGTCAGGGCCCCGCCGTAACACAGATGACAGAAAATTAAATAGATCTTCTTATAGATGAATAGGTGACAGAAGGTGGCTGGCCACGTTGTACGATGGAGACACAAAGGGGGGAACCCCGGTGCAATAACACGGCGAGATTCCAGCTTCCACACAATAGCACATCTGTAATGACTGGTGTCTCTATAGCGAAGGTGCGATGCACACGTGATCAGAAGGATCGGGGTAATCTTTGTAAGACACTGATTGCCTGATCTCACTAGCATAAACCTTACAATAATAATCACTTAACGGGGGTTAGTTGTAGTACTGAGTGAATACTAAAAGGGAAAGTTATGTTTCTGGTCACTTAGAGTAAGGACTAATGACTCAAATAGTTTTCGTTTCTTCCCAATACAATACTATTAGAGGGGTGCTAATAACAAATGGAAATATTTTTATGGTACAAAAGAATACAATGGTAATAAGTCACGCTAAAACAATGTCTGAAAACAATGCGGGTAACAGGTAACTCAACAGGGGATTACAGAACTTGCTCAACAAAATGAAAGGAAATAAGTCACAAAGAATTGAGATTGACTAAGTTAAGTATACCTTAGTTTTTACCAGACCACAGAGCTGATTAACAGCTCTACCTAGGGCTTATTGTGGGATCCGAATCACATTATATCGAGAAATGAATTTCTATCACCAGAAATAAATTCCTCTGGTTCCGCGTTGGTCGAGCCGAGAATCGAACTTCGGACCACCGGATTAGTAACCGAGCGCGAAATCACTCGCCTAACGGGGAACAGAGATTGACTGATTACATAAACTTGTAACTTCGCATTGTACCTTACTCGAAGATGTGGGTCGCCTTCTTCAGGGTGATGATGGGAACCAATCGTCAGGCATGAATACAATACACACAGGCTTGCAACGCCATCCAGAGAAGGTAAAGGGGTGGGGGGTAGCCTAAGTGCGGATTGTATGTGTTGTTTCTTCCGCTTTGGCGAAAGGACTGGTTGTCTTTTTTGCTTTCTACGACTGTAGTTCGTAAGCATTACTAGTTCCTCTTTTCTTCTCTCCTAAGTTGTATCTTATTAAAGTGGTTCTTCTTAGAATAAAGGGAGATGATTCAAACGGATAAGTGATAACAGTACAACAACTTTATTTCTCAAACTCCATTACAAGAGAGATAGTTCGGCTCATGAGACCGTTCCGTTTGATCACTAAAGTCGAACTGAATTCTTAGAGCATCACGTCGATAGCGAAACATTAGCTATCTCAGCGATTCACATAAAAAACCATACGTAGTCCGCCGGCTCGGAAGTTACAAGTTTCCGGTGCAGGTTAAACAGGTCAACCGCCTTCTTTCCCATGGAAGGTGTTATGAAAAGTTGACAAAGGTATGAATCGATGATATTTTCAAACAAACTTAAACCAGGCTACTGCAGGCATTGCACAGCGTGATCTAGATTTGTGTTAGAAAAAAACTCACGACTAGGATGCTCCTAATTCACCAATGACCCCTCAGGTCATGGATTCTATTTACAGATAGTAATTATTTGTTTCAAAACATGTATTTATTACATATGGACTCAACTGGCGGTGAAGGAAATTCTTCTAAGGCCGATCTTGTTGCTGTTAAAGATTAAGACAGCCTTGTGCTGGCACAGGCTCTTGCTCCTAGAGCAGCCCGTGGCTGGATTATAAAGATACAAAAACAGTGCTTTTGGCACTTAGTTGTAGAAATGAAAGAGGGTGACAGGCAGGATTGCAACCCCTTTGAACCTTACGGTACCCATCAGTAGGAGAGAAAGCTTTATAGTAGTGAGATCCAGCCTAGTTGGAGAGTTGCTGAGTAGGAAATGGAAGCGAGTTTTAGTTTCAGGGATAGGCGGTCTTAAAAAAATAAAAAAAGGATGGGAGTTACCTATAACATTTCAGGCACAATATATATATGTGTGTAGCATCTGCATATATGGCAATATATATCAAACAAACATTAAGAAAGTATAAAAGTCTATATACGTGTACACACCTACCCACACTTATACATATGTTCCCGAAGATGTGTATAGCTCCTATTGCAAAAAAAATTAAATAGAGGGTTTGTACATTGTGCAGATTCTGTGGTTTTAACCATAGGAGAATTCTCCTCTGGGAGGTGGGTAGGACAACAGGAGATTCCCATGTGTCCTTGTAGATTTGCCAAGTAATATACTAGGACACATGAGGTGCCCTTTCATCGTTTGGAGAAAGTTCGTCAGTATCTGGACAGGGGGCAGGGTTGTCAGTCCTCCTGCGCAATCTGTGACCTCGTGGCAGACGAACATATGGTTTCCATCCATGTGGCCAATTCAATATGGCGACAGTTAATCATCCTCCGGCCAGGTGTGTCTCCGATTTTGGTACCTGGAATGACAAGGCGAGAGCAGTCGAGATGGAAGAGAGCTGATTCGGAGTTAATCCCTCAAAAAGTAGTGTGAGTGTTTGAGAGGCTACTGGAACTGTAATAAATTATGGTAGTTGTTTAATTTATGTTATTCTGAGTGGATATATGTGTATATATATATATATATATATATATATATATATATATATATATATATATATATATATATATTTTCTTCTTCTTCTTTTCTTCTTCTTCCTAGCTTAAACCCATTTTTATATGGGGTCGCCGTGTGAATGAGTCGTCTCCATCGATTTCTGTCCTGTGCCTCGTTCTCATTATACCTTTTAATACCATATCTTCCCCTACACAATCACACCATCTCTTTCTTGGTCTTCCCTTCTTCCTTCTACCTCGCACTTCCATTTCCATCGTATGTCTTCCAGCATGACGTTCCTCCCCTTCGTGCGTGTGCGTGCGTGTGCGTGTGTTGGCGTGTGTGTGTGTGTATAGTAGCTAAGAAGAATCCGCCTTTTATATGTCTTAAGGACTTTGCGTTCTTTTCTTTTCTTTAACTGTAGACAGTGTTTCAAAATATTATACAAGTTTTGAAATAAAGAATCGTTTTTATACCATCAGTATCTGGATATTGCTTTGTAAAGTGTATAAAATATGCCATCACATAATTACTCTTATTGAGGGAAGAAGAACTACCTCTTTGAACAATTTTGTCCAGGAAATAGGCCTAACTAGGCTTCTTATCTAAAATGGACACCAGCAACAGTAAACCACAAGATCTGTAGGACCTCCAGATATGATTGCAGTGTGCTATGTCTTAATAGTAATACTACTTTCTAGCAAACACAGAAAAAAAATATTGGAGTCACAGAAATTAAAATATCAAACACTATTAATGCATAAGTCCAAGCACTACAATGTAAGATAAAATTGTTAAGAGGGAGCACATTACAAGTGTGCCAATCTGTATAGTACTTAATGATTCCCCTTAGAACTCTCCTAGGGCTACAGTTAGTTAACTCTTTATTAGGGAAGAATAAACTTAGGTAATAAAAAACTGTAATATCATCCAACTGTGTTATCTTGTTATTAAAACGGGCAACCACATTACAAGAAAAAAACTGTCATAAGTCACTAGAGTTCTTGGCTTATCAAGACTGTTCTGAACAACTATCATCTACCAATCACTTGAATAGCTTGGAAGATTTCTGGCACATTTCCTGACAAAGAGTTCATTCTTGTAGCTTAGACAACGGTAGCACTGAGTACATTTGAGCAAGGCTGTTGGGAATTGTTTTGGATAGAACGTGAAATTCGAAAATAATAACTAGTTTCTGATTATTTCCCATACACTACATATCAGCTATCAGGCCAAGGGTATATGGTGGATTTATAAAACATCTTTCCAGCTACTCTATATTAGAGAGTAACGGAAGGTAAGGCAACAGTCTGTTACAAAGATAAGCTGCTCTCATACTGTCTTCTTGAACGAACATATTGGATAATTGCTGTTCATTTGGAAAATTCTTCCTCAAGGTCACAAGCATTTAATAAAACCCACCCTATCTGAATAAATCGACAATCATTCAACTATCCACGTTTTGTCTTAACCACTTCCTTCTTTTACTTTAGGCGTTATGCGAGCAGATAACTACTGCTTTCATTTATAGTTTTTGAATTTTTTGCTTTCGAGACTCCTAGTCAGTCATGCAGAGCGCACTCACCGTCATAATGTGATTAATGTGATATCTAACACGTAACCTCTTTAGCTTCTCGTATCTGTTTGAAATCAGATTTTTCGCTATAGTTCTTACATTGTCAGAATATACCTTCACTTATATTGATTTCAACTCATGTTTTAATAAAAATTCTGCATTTTTTCATATAACATAAAATTTCTCAAATATATTAGTGCATGACAAAATCTATAGGGCTTTAAGTTCTTGTGTTTGTTGTCCTTATTCATTTGAACATCAACTTCCTCCATAAAATTTTTTTTTTTTATTTTTTTTTTTTGTTTTTTTATTGTTTCAGTAAGAGTATAGTGTAGTTTTCCATTTCATTATCAGAGGTCCAAAGTACCCAAAGTACAAATAGCCTTCTGGTGCAATGTATCCTTATTTTCTTCTCTCACAGGTGGAATGCGTTTAGTTAGGAGGCGTGGATTGGCGTGGCGGGAAGCAGCAAAGAAGGCTGCTCAAGCACAACATACCGCCTCTAACGCAACAAAGGACAAATGGAGTGAGCTCCTGCAACAACTCAAAGAAACCAAACCCTGTGATCATCCTGCCTGTAGAGGAAACCATAAACCAGGCCAACCCCACCAATACGACTATGCACCAATACGGCGGGTAAGAGGAAAGGAAACAATTCAAAAGATGAATGCAAAGTTTATGGTAACATCAACATTCTGTTTAAAGCTTTCTCAGTTATATATTTCATACATGCAGCCGGGAAAATCTTAGGAGAATTAGTTTAATAAAATGTTTTTCTAGCTCTTTTCCATGCCACATCTACATTTTGTTTAACTAATGACAAACTTGAATTTAGTCAGCATAACATTCTAAAATTGCCCTATGATGAAAGGTTTTTAGAAATTCCTAGAATTGTAAAGCTTTTGAAAATAAATGTTTCCAGTAATATTAATGTCAAGAGTTTAGTAATAAAAAAATTCTCCTAAAGATCTTCCCGGCTGCATATATGAAATTCCTTGCAAAAAGTGTGATAAAGTGTATTACGGACAAACCAGTAAATCTCTTTCACAATGACTCAAACAGCACTAATATCCTGTGAGAACTAGCAAATATCGAATGCGTTATTCGTACATATGAGAGATTTAGACCATCCTTTTAACTGGAGTCAAGCAAGAGCCTTAATCCCATGTAATGACACAGTTAAAAGGAATATAATTGAATCTTGTTTCATCAAGTCAAATAATGGAAATGTTCTAAATTTAAGTCTTGGTTTATTTAAGCTCAATGCCTTCATAATGAAAAAAGTTGTAGATAAATATAAACAATAAAATTAATATATTCAACTTTTACGTGTTTTGGACTGTATGGATACGTTGTAGTTTCTGCTAGGGTTAAATCTATGTTTAAGTTTGTGACTGTGATATCCGATAATCCTGGATTATGCCTTTGATTTTTACCCTTTTTACAATTAACTATCTGGTATTCTTGATGTTTTTGTTTAGCTGATAACTTTCTTACCAACTGTATTTCATTCGTTCATTTACAATGTCGTAGTATAGACGAAAGCGCTTGGATTTCTGTCTATAATTTTCCTGTGGTATTCACTTATTTAATGAAGTCACGTACATCTACTGTGATTTTAAGCATATATATATATAGATAATAATATATATATATATATATCTATATATATATATATATATATTCGTTAAATGGTAATACTTCTTTAGCCACTCTATACTTGGCATTGTTAACGTCGTCACTTGCTTTTTACTGTTTTTACTTTGTACTTTTCTTTTTTTTGGTTAATTTTAAGACTATTTTAATTCATGTGAGTTCTGTTTGTGTTTTATGGCTTTATATGTTATTTATTTGTCTTATTGCTCTTTGCAGACTGATGATGCACAGATGTTTCATGTGCGAAAACGTTTCATTATAATAAAACTTCATCCTTTTACAACTAGTATCATGGACACCCTCTGAAGATTCGTATATACATATATATATATATATATATATATATATATATATATATACATATATATATATACATATATATATATATATATATATATATATATATATATATATATATATATATATATACATAGACCTATCGAGTTAACCCACTATTTGTTGAGAATATAATACAAGCATATCACATTTTGCATAATTTTGTAAGGGCTCGAGATGCCTTTAGCCTATATGCATCTCGTGCTCTTACGAAATTTCTAAGTTTATACTTTTCACATTATATCACTTTATCCTGCAGTTCAACTCTACCATCATGACTGAAATATACTGCAAATTGATCACTTGGTGAGGAAGCAGGAAGACAGGTTTATCAGTGCTATTGAAATAGCACATCTTCGTACCTATAGATAGACTATAGGTATGAACATATGCTATTTTCAACACCACTGATAAACCTGTCTTGTTGCCACTTCTCAGCAAGCGACGTCGATTTGCAGTATATTTCAGTCATGATGGTAGAGTTGAAATGCAGGATAAACTAATATAATGTGAAAAGTATAAACTTAGAAATCCAATAAAAAAAAGTGTGCATAACTTAACTTTGACATTTCCCCTTTGTTTTTATTAGAATGGTGCAGATAATTTCCAATGAAAGTGTTTCCCTCAAAACACGTTTCCTTTACTACTTTGTAATAATCATTCTGATTCATGTCCCACATGGCTGGAAGTTTTTCAAATTCATCAAAGAAAATGTCGGTCTTGAAGCAATTAGTCTCCATTTTGACATGTGGTGCAGGGAAATCCACCCAGTCCATATGATCCAGACAATAGTAAAGGAGAGACTCGATTCACACGGATGCTGCGGTGGTTAACAAATCCACTCGGTTGCATGTGAACACCCCTGCGCTTTGTCATTGACCTTGCATCCGAGCGGATTCAACCGCCATGTGTAAACACGGTCTAGAAAGAGAAACATAAGGTTGGAATAGTTACTTTACCATCTGGGTTCCCGGAAGGACGGGGATGAGGAAGAGTTTGTAATAGCGAAAGGTGGCGGGTGAACAGATGTACGATTACTAGTCTTGTTATTATCACTATTACTATTTTTATCATTATTGTTATTATTTTAACTTCTGAAGAAGGACAACTCCATGGGGATGAACTCATGATTTCAGATACAATGCAATGTTAGGTTGGGGAAATAGCATAGATATAAAAAGAGAGAAAGAGATCCGCTGTTAGACAGAGAGAAAGAGGAGAGAGAGAGAGAGAGAGAGAGAGAGAGAGAGAGAGAGAGAGAGAGAAGCGTTAAGCAACGGATGTCTTTGTTGTAATAACCCAGACAGGTTTAAGTGTTTATCGTGCTGGTGGCAATTAAAAATTGCATTCGACTGCTTTACGATAGAGCTTAACCTTTGACCTGCCACTGGAACTCAGACACTTCCAGTGACGTCAGTTAATCACGCCCAGCAAAGAAGGTAATAAAATTAATTACCTCAAAACAAAGGGTGGGTGGTACGACTGAAGGTGGAGACATTTTTCTTTAAGGAAATGTCGAAGCAAAAGAAACAGAGAAGCAGAAGGGAGAGAAGCATATTAGCAATGACATGGTGAGGCTGTGTGCCTTACCAGCCGTGAGGAAGAAAGGCTTCAAACATTGACGCGTCGTAATATTACAACACTAATACTAAACTTGTATGTCAATTACTGTAGTTTTGTTTTTTGTTTTGTGAATGAAGTAAGAAAAAACTTCACTATGTCATTCTAGCATACTGAGACTCTGTCTCTCTGTCTCTCGCTTTTTGGTTGATACATCTCGCCTTTCAATTGTCGCTAAATCTGGTACAAGCCTCCTTTACTGCAATTAGATGTGAAGTAATTCTTGTCAACTCTGGTAGCCAGGGAATACCTTATATAAGCAGATTATGTAAAACCTCTAAGAAAATCATAATAAACATTACTTTCAAAAATACCTAAAACTAAAATTTCACTAATATCCATTAGTGAACAACCTCGTTTCTGCAAGCTAACTTCTGTTTGAAATTTCGTATTTCAATACAAAGTTCTCAAATATAAGAGTAAATTAAGGAATCGACTGTTATCAAATATAACAAGTTATGCCTTGGTATTGCGGTACTGTTATCAATTGATTATGGAATGGTGAACGTCCTCCCACCATCAGGGATTCTCAGCATCTTTAGGTGCGGTGTCGTCTGATATTTGATGTATCTTTTTGTCAGAACTACTATGCAAGAAGAGAAAGTATTATCTACATTACCTGTATCATAAAGCACACATTGCAAAAAAATAAAAAAAAATATCTGTGTTTCTACGACACCGAGAGAAGCCAAGCTTTATGTGTGGACTATTATTCCAAACTCTCAAGCCTAACTACTATGTATGTTTTTTCTGTGGTTATCACTTTGTTCTGGCTACACAAAACTCTAAAATATAACATGGCCAAAAAGATGCTAATTGCACCTAATTCTTAAGCAGAGAATTGAGTTACTCCATGAAACAGTTCAAAATAATATACAATAGTGTGTTTTAAAGTACTAATTCCACATTACCATGGACAAAATGAGCCTTAGGGCATCAAAAAGGTGTTCTTTAACAGTAAAATAATGTTTTTTTTGGGGAAAATAATGGAATTCTCACCATGCCAGTCTGAGCAGCACTTAACACATCAGTTAGCAATGAAGCACACGAAGGCTATTGACAGATGATTAAACTATCTGGATTATCCCTCACTCTTCAGTAAAATCTCTCATTCCATACTTGGCAGCAATCTGCCCAGAGTATGAAAAGAGTTCATGAAAATCACAGGATTGTCATGCTTTCATGTAATACTAACATTTTTTTGCATAGAAAACTTGGTCAACAATTAAAATAATCTCTTCCTCGTGGAGTTCATTCTTTTTTCCAGCCAACCATGTCTCTTTCCATTGCGATATTATCACTTGTAATTACACTAGAACCACTTCTGTCACTCAATCATTGGCCATTGTATAAGAAAGTTATGCCCATGAACATGCAAGGTTTTACATATTACAGTTTCCTTCACAATTTGCAGGCCCAAGGTCAATGATTGGAGGCTAATAGACCTTGTCTTTTTCCTACATGGTACCCAGGAATGTCTGAAAAAACAGATTTAAATACAGTGTTCCATTCTGAATTATAGGTTGGTCTACGGAAGCTTGTCCATGTGGACTGGTGACTGTAAAATGATCCCTATAATGAGTCTTCTCTACTCAATACTCAATACTCTACGCAGTCTCTCAATACTGCCAGTGAAATACAGGGATACAAGGATGTAGCATAGAGGGTAAAATGGTACCGCATTTCTCCTTCCGCCTTTGTGTCTGTAAACACAGAAGGGTCTCCTTTTACTCAAGTTTGGAGCAAGAGGCGACATGTTTAAGTATTTTGAGAACTTTCATAGGTATCACATTACCCAAGTGCTTAGCCCTTCACAGGAGAATATATGCTTGGCAGATATTTCAGGTCCTTTACTCACAGCTAGACACAATCTTGAACAAAAGACTAGAAATTGAAATTCGGCTTCTGTACCCCATCTTTTGTCTCAAAGACTCAGCAGATAAAAAAATGCCAAAGATTTCCTAATAAGCAGGTGCTCTTAGAATTCAGTTCATCAAGATGTGTGGCCAAGGAATTTTAATGCCATCCTTTTTTATTTCTTATTTATTTATTTTTTCTTTCAGATGGTTGGCAGAGATTTTAATGACAATTTTTTGTAGCTGCAGAGTTTTGTACACTGCAGTTCTTTAGGCTACATTACCTTGATACCTGATTTTACCCTTGAATCTGACATTTAGTTTTCTCTGAATGAGCTTCTTGTATGATGTTTCAAATTGTCAAAGCCAAATATGTGCATGAGTTTTACAGTCATAGATCAGTTTAGTCATTTCCTGTATAAAAGCAAACAGAAATCTACTATTTGATATGGCTCTCCTTCAGAATGCAGTGGAAATTTTGTTTAGCTTGAATTTCTCTACAGCAGCAACTAACTATAAAAATGAGAGCCAGGATGATCTGGTCTTTTATCACTTGTGCAGCTTTTCTGGCTTTGTCATCAGACAGCAATTTTATTCACAATATTAGTGGAGCATTTCACTTGTATTTGGTACAAATAAAAATTTTCAAGTTTATTTGATATGGCTCTCCTTCAGAATGCAGTGAAATTTTTGTTTAGCTTGAATTTCTACAGCAGCAACTAACTATAAAAATGAGAGCCAGGATGATCTGGTCTTTTATAAAAATTTTCAAGTTTATTTGATATGGCTCCCTTCAGAATGCAGTGGAAATTATGATACGTACTTTAAGGAAGAATGCATTAAAATTTGTACTGTCATCTGAAAAATCCATTATGCAATGCTTTCAAGGCTATGCTCAGACAATAAAAATAGAATAAGCTTTGTTGCCCTCAGCTGGAATCATCCTTATGCCTGGCGCTCACTCACTATTAAAAGAAATTGCTATTTGAAATCACAGCCATATATTTTCCAATGGAATTTATTCTGTCACATATATTCTTTGTGTTAGATAATAAGCCATGTTGATACCTGACATATTTCTGTTTCTCTTTGTCATTGTCAAAGGAATCGAGAGCATCTGCTGTGCAGAGAGCAGCTGAGCAAGAGGAGGAATTCCGAGGCTTCACCAACCGCCTGCTGGTGGTGTTGGCTCTGCTGCTGGCCGGACTTACTGGAGTGGTGCTTTACAGCCTTTTTTCGTCACCCAGATTGCTGCCTTCGTCTTACTCATCTCAACAGTCGTCGTCAGACTGAAACCCTCAATCGCCATGAGTCTTTCATGTGGAAACTCGTCGTTCAGATTTTATCAGTCGCTGGTTTTAACCGACACATCTATATTCGTACCCGTGAATGCATGCAGAATACGTATATTCAAGAACACCTTTTCTATTCTTGTTAACCTGTTGAAGCTAATGGAAAAAAATAGTTGTCAAGTTATGACATTTATAAGTAAGTAGTCTTTTGAGTTACTTGTTCTTCTCATAGATGATTCATGCAAAGTTACTACGGAAGTGGCAGTTATGTTCCCGACTTACTTTCGGATCCGAAGGGGCCTTTTATCTGCCGTTCACCCACCTCTCATTTTCAGTGTTAATAACTCCTGACTGAATGAAAAACACTCAGATGGAATGCCAGGTTAGAAGTTGTAAGATCATTGAGTAAAAATCAGCAAAGGCCATAAGCGACGCCATCGCTCACGTCCTTCTGGAAGTGCAACGCTCTACTTCTGATGATCACCAGAGATACTCTCAACTGTCTCTTCATTTAGGATTTTCCTCGAAACACCTCTTCAATCAAGATAAAAGGTGAGTTGAGTTAGTATATGAACACATCTCTCCCAATAGAAAATAATGTATTCTCTCTTTACTTCTCTCTCTCTCTCTACACACACACACACACACACACACACACACACGCACACACACATCCGTCATATTAGCTTCCACCATTTTGTCCCGATTCCACATGCAACGAAACGCCTCTTCCGTGAATGTGAGAGCTGAGCAACCAATAACCAACTTTTGACCCATTAGACTTCTTTTCTACCACACATTTTGAAAAATCGTGCATCCCTCTTTGTTCCACCTGCTCTGTGATTTGTCTCTTCTGTTATCCTACCAACATCTTTTGTATTTGGTCGAAAATATTTATGAATCAATTCTCTGTATTTTCCCATCCTCCATGCCAATGTTAATTTCTCAATCTTCCTGGTTTGCCTTTGTCTATATAATCTCGCCCTTGTTAAAATTACTTTCAGTTTTCTTTTCTTACAAACATTCTTCAGCCAAAACTGCACCAGCTGCAGACTTTAAGAACTCCCAACCCATCCGTGGGTTTCATGTCTCTCTGAAGATGCCCCTTTCCTGACCTTCCTGATTAATTATCGAATCGCAGAAATAGTAAAAAGACATGAAGATAAACTACTCCATTGCCCCAGGCTCATATTTACAGTAAACCAGTAACTCTTTCTTCTTCTTCTATGTAGTCTACCAGACTTAATATTTTAGTTGGGGTGCCATATTGACCCAAAGGCAGTATATTCTTAATACTTCTTATAACTCTACCCTACTTCTTGTAGTGTTTTGGAATGCAAATCTCCTTTATGACATTTTTGAAGGCTTTGCCCTGTATCAACTCACTACATGTTTGGGTTTGTTATTCACGAAATGAAAGCCGTGGTACTTATGAACAGGATGATGAATCCACTGTTGGATACACTGCTACGTTCAGGCAAACACAATCTGCTGTCACACAAAACCTTTTATGTTTAGTGTCTTGTTCTTCATATCATCCCTATCTGGTTTCTTCCTGAAAGATATAAAACAGTAGTTGTTTATGACCAATTTAATTCGTCCATTTGTGTACCTTTGACTCTTTATGGTATCATCCCTGGAAGTAATAATTATTTGACTCATGAAACCTAGTGTTCAAACACGTTTTATCAACCATTCTAGTAACCATCGTAACTATTTTAGTCCATATGACTATATTGCATGCTTTGGCAAATGTGCAATATAACGTGCCAGTTCATTTTCAGAGTTATTTGCGTCAGCTGATTTTCAAGTGTGCATTACGAGAGAGAGCCAAATATTAAAGAAAATTTTGAGTTAGCATACTCAGTAAACGAAGATGAAAAAACTTGAAAGGCTTGAAGGAAACATGGTGAATCTGAATCAAATGAATCTGAAAAGAAGTATCTTAAAAGAGGATGTCTAGAAAAAGAAATTTGTAGTTCAGCCTTCCATCAATAAGTTACATGTCTCTGGTTCGTTTATTAATCACTTGAGTATTATTTTGCTACGGTTCCTTTATTTTTAAGAATAGGTAACCAGCCACGAGAAATGATTCCCTTTTAAATTTTTTTTTTTTTGATGAATCAGCAGATGCGTCTAGCCCTATTCACTACAACAGCTGAACGCCAAACTAAATGTTAAAGGGTGAAAAGGACTCATAAAGCTTAATTTTTCACATTGAACTAACTGTTCTTTATGACTGTTATGTTCTCATGTTGCAGGAAAGGAGTTCCTGCAACCTGTGCGCGTCATAGGCAGTCGTTGGTTGGCACGAAATATTTTCCCTTTGTATTCATATGTCCATGAAGTCTGTTTTTATTAATTTCAGACTGCTTTTGTTTTTTGAGTCAATGCAAAAGTCCATCATTCGCTTTCATGGTGGAGATGGGGCGACATGAATTTTCATTACTGAACATGAAATCGACAGGCAATTAATTTATCTCTTGATAGCAAAGGTGATCAAAGTCACTGTCTATCGTTCCTTCTAAATAAGGCTGTGGCTCAAGTCCTGGCTGGTGCAGCAGCATATATGAAATCTAACTCCATGCTGTGTAAGTTTTTCCCAAAGTATCATGAAATCGATACTAAACTTTATTTGTCACCTATATTTGAGAATATAGAAACGTCACGTGTGCATAAGTAACAAATTATATATATATATATATATATATATATATATATATATATATATATATCTATATATATATATATATATATATATATATATATTATATATATATATGTATATATATATATATATATATATATATATATATATATATATATGTATAACTATATATATATATATATATATATATATATATATATATATATATATATATATATATATATATATATATATGTATAACTATATATATATATATATATATATATATATATATATATATATATATATATATATAGTTATATATATATATATATATATATATATATATATATATCTATATGTATATATATATATATATATATATATATACTACTATATATATATATATATATATATATATATATATTTATATATATATATATATATATATATATATATATATATATGTTGTGATAGCTGGTTTTACCACCACACTACATACTAAACATTTATCAAATAGTATTTATCAAGAAACAGTATTAAGTCAACTATTTGTGGAATAACACAGCGTACAAAGTCAATTCAAGAGAGGGACAAGAAAATACTCATAGAAATAAAAAGTTTTAATACATGATTATCAGACAGGAATAACAAAAAAATATCAAAAAAAAAAAAAATAAAATAATAATACCTGAACCTCAATAATACAATAATTAATGAAACTCTCACTCTTAAATTCCTCTAAAATAAAACAATTACACAATTAAATACAATTCATCAATACAAGCATACCATAAAGGGGAGGGGGTCCAAAAAGGAGGTGGTAAAACAAAAGGTAAGAATGACCTACCACATACACTAATTCCTTATGGTTTTAAGATTCCTCAAATAATGAATTAATTTACTCTCCATGTCTGAAGAGTATCTTAGGGTGGCAGGGAAAATTGATCCCAAACAAACTATGGTGGCAGAGAGGTCCCCTTGTCTTATACTGAACTAAGGGTGCGGTGCACACATTGAACAATATTTCAGATTTGCAAGGCAAGATTATACAAAGGAAGCTATCCTTTCAATTATCATATATTCATTTTTACTTTATCCATGTTAACAAATTAAAAAGTCAATTTTCCAGCATGTATTTCTGAGCTTTCAGAATTTGTAGGCCTGAATTTTTAGAAGATGAATTGAAAATTATTGATACAATAGGAGATTCATTATGTTACCCTCCATATTTTTTGGAACTTTCTAAATACAAGCAAAACAGACACATTACAATCTAACCAGTAGGAACAAAGAACTTAGGAATATTCTCTGCTTATCATTTCATCTTAATTTCATTACTGCTGCACTCATTATAAAAACTATTGATATTAACTTAGTATTCAAATATGATAATATTTTGAGAAATAAACCAATTAAAAATAGCCTACCTAATGTTTGTTATGTGTTCTGACGTGATTTGGAATAAGTAAAGTTTTTGTTTGATTTTAACTATGGTTTGATAATCACCTTGCATATCTACTTTACCTACATGAAATGTTGACCTCATCACGGGGAATTAATGAATAGTTCAAGTGGAAAGCTGAAGTTGTGACAGTATGCATATATATATATATATATATATAATATATATATATATATATATATATATATATAAATATATATATATATATATATAGATATATATATATATATATATATATATATATATATCTTATCATATATATATATATATATATATATATATATATATATATATATATATATATATATATATATATATATATATATATATATATATATCAATATATATATATCTATATATATATATATATATATATATATATATATATATATATATATATATATATATATATATATATATATATATACTTCTAGGGCACAATTTTTCACGGATACAACATTCATTGAATAGAATGGCTTTTTCACTGTTTACCAGCTTTTTTAAATTGATTCATATTTTCTAATTATTTTCTTCACTTCATTGTTCAGGTTACTAATGGACACATAATGGGGTTCTTCCATTTACTCCAGTATTTTTACAAAAACGGGACGGCTGTTTCGTCAACCTATACGTATTGACGTTATCAAGCGTACTGATACAAATATGAGCCTACATGCGTTTTGTGACGTCATGAGGACGGAAAGGTAGTACAATTGCCAGATACCTAGTTTTAAATATTTACAAAAGACTATAGTGAAACATAAAATAAGACAAATAAATAAATATGTTAACAGAAATTATACAAAAGTTGAAAGTAAGTTATTATATACAAATTTTACATAAATATATATTATTCATATATGTTTAATTAACAAAATGTCAGTGTGCGCTCCTGTCCGCGTGTGGTGGTGGTCTTGTTCCACGCGGTTGAAGGGCTGCCCTCCTACACGAGGGCAAAGATCGGTCTGCCTCGCGTTGGATGTTTAGGTTTGGGCGTTGCATGGCGATGCTGACGGCTTCTGATATCAATAAACGATTGTAGTTGCCTTCCTTGTGTATTATTTTGGTGTTTGTGAGAAGTTCTTGTACGGATGGTTTGTTATTGTGGGTATCCACAAAGTGCTGGTGAATAGCACCTTGGTTTCTGTGGGCCTGCATGCGATGTTTGAGTGTAGTGGTTGTGTGTCCGATATAGCATTTTTGGGGGGACTGACATTGCTCGTCAACACAGACAAACTTGTATACTATATCAGATTCAACCTCTTTCTCCGTCGATGGAGCCGTACTATTTTTCATTACCAGTGAGGCCGTAAGGTTTGGCTTGCAGTAAATTCTTGCTGTTATTTTGTTATATGGTGCTAGGGGGGTGGTTCCTCTTCGCAGTATACCAAGGAGGGCTTTCGTTTCGTCTTCGTGGTGTTTGTTGTATGATATCTGATGGTATATCACTATTTCTTTGTCTTTGTCTTGTGTGTTGTCCCTCGGGGTCGGGTTATGGAAAGCCTCTAATCTCTTTTTGACAACTTGCTGGATCATGTCATCTGGGTAGCCGTTATTTGTGAGCAGCTGTTAAACTCTGTTAATTTCTTCGTTCGTCGCTTTCCACGTCGAACAGTGTGTTAAGGCACGTTTTATGTATGCATTTACCACAGACCGTTTATATGCATCAGGGCATTCTCCTCTAGCATTTAAGCATCTCCCAGGATCTCCTTTGATGCTGATTTGAAGCCAGCATCAAAGGACATTTGCAGCTTGATGTATGTATATGAATCACGGTAATGTGATATGATTTATATTATGGCTACTTGCTGTCATAAGCACTACAACACTACCGAGGTCAAAGTGGGTTAATGCTGGTTCCAAATCAGCGAATACCTGAGCGCGAAAGGTATTTGAGGGTGACAGACAGCATTAACTTATAGCCTCTTGCAGTGGTGGAGTGGGTTAATAGCTTCACTGACGTCCTGGATTTGCATGGTGTCCTGGGTTCGTACCTGGGCGCCGACAATTCTATTATCGCCTAATAAAAATTTCCCTTCGGTGTAGCATATATGAAAATGTATTAATTCCAAAGTAGAGTGAATTAGATATTAAAGGACATTTGTAGCTCGATGCATATATATATATATATATATATATATATATATATATATATATATATATATATATATTTATATATCTACACACACACACATATATATATATATATATATATATATATATATATATATATATATATATATATATATATATATATATATATATAGTATATATTTATATCTACATATATATATATATATGGGTGGTATCGCTTCCACTGACATTCCTGGATTTATAATGTACCTGCGTTCGCGCCCAAGTACAGGTAAATCTATTATCGAGAAAAACATTCCCCTTCGGTTAAGCATATATGAAAATATATTAATTCCGAGTTAGAGCGAATTAGATATTAAAGGACATTGTAGCTCGATATATGTATATGAATCACGGTAATGTGATATGACTTATGTAAATGCTACGTGCTGTCAAAAGCGCTACTTAACTACCGGAGTCGAGGCGGTTGATGTTGTCTCCAAAACCAACGAATACTTCAGCGCGAGAAAGTATTTGAGGTGAGAGACGACATAAACCTTTAAGCCTCTCGCGGTAGCTGGGTGGTATCGCTTCCACTGACGTTCCTGGATTTATAATGTACCTGCGTTCGCGCCCAAGTACAGGTAAATCTATTATCGAGAAAAAAATTCCCCTTCGGTTAAGCATATATGAAAATATATTCCGAGGTAGAGCGAATTAGATATTAAAGGACATTGTAGCTCGATATATGTATATGAATCACGGTAATGTGATATGACTTATGTAAATGCTACGTGCTGTCAAAAGCGCTACTTAACTACCGGAGTCAAGGCGGGGTTGATGTTGTCTCCAAACCAACGAATACTTCAGCGCGAGAAAGTATTTGAGGTGAGAGACGACATACAACCTTTAAGCCTCTCGCGGTAGCTGGGTGGTATCGCTTCCACTGACATTCCTGGATTTATAATGTACCTGCGTTCGCGCCCAAGTACAGGGTAAATCTATTATCAAGAAAAAAACGTCCCCTTCGGTTAAGCATATATGAAATATTCTTAATTCCGAGGTAGAGCGAATTAGATATTAAAGACATTGTAGCTCGATATATGTATGAATCACGGTATGTGATATGACTTATGTAATGCTACGTGTGTCAAAAGCGCTACTTACTACCGGAGTCGAGGCGGGTTGATGTTGTCTCCAAACCAACGAATACTTCAGCGCGAGAAAGTATTTGAGGTGAGAGACCACATAAAAATTTAAGCCTCTCGCGGTAGCTGGGTGGTATCGCTTCCACTGACGTTCCTGGATTTATGTGTACCTGCGTTCGGCGCTCCATGTACAGTAAATCTATTTATCAAGAAAAAAATTCCCGTTCGGTTAAGAATATATGAAAAATAGATTAATTCCGAGTAGAGCAAATTAGATATTAAAGGACATTGTAGCTCGATTATATGTATATGAATCACGGTAATGTGGATATGACTTTATGTAAATGCTACGTGCTGTCAAAAGCGCTACTTACTACCGGAGTCGAGGCGGGTTGATGTTGTCTCCAAACCAACGAATACTTCAGCGCAAGAAAGTATTTGGGGTGAGAGACGACATAAACCTTTAAGCCTCTCGTGGTAGCTGGGTGGTATCGCTTCCACTGACGTTCCTGGATTTATAATGTACCTGCATTCGCGCCCAAGTACAGGTAAATCTACTACGAGAAAAAAATTCCCGTTCGGTTTAAGCATGTATGAAAATATATTAATTCTGAGGTAGAGCGAATTAGATATTAAAGGACATTGTAGCTCGATATATGTATATGAATCACGGTAATGTGATATGACTTATGTAAATGCTACGTGCTGTCAAAAGCGCTACTTAACTACCGGAGTCGAGGCGGGTTGATGTTGTCTCCAAACCAACGAATACTTCAGAGCGAGAAAGTATTTGAGGTGAGAGACGACATAAACCTTTAAACCTCTCACGGTAGCTGGGTAGTATCGCTTCCACTGACGTTCCTGGATTTAAATGTGGACCGCGTTCGCGCCCAAGTACAGGTAAATCTATTATCGAGAAAAAAATTCCCCTTCAGTTAAGCATATATGAAAATTATATAATCCGAGGTAGAGCGAATTAGATATTAAAGGACATTGTAGCTCGATATATATATATATATATATACATATATATATGTATATATATATATATATAATATATATCCTATATGTATATATATAATTTATATATATATATATATATATATATATATATATATATATATATATATATATATATTATATATATATATATATTTATATATATATATATATATATATATCTATATATATATATATATATGATATATATATATATAGTATATATATATATATATATATATCTATATATATATACTATATATATATATATATATATATATATATATATATATGTATATATTATATATATATATATATATATATATATATATATGTCTATATATTATATATATATATATATATATATATAATATATATATTATATATTATATATATAGACATATATATATATACTATATATCTATATATGGATATATATATATATGATCATATATACTAGTTATATATATAGGGTAGTAGGTATATATGACTATTATAGTATATACTAATATAATATATATATATATATATATATATATACCCTATAGTATATAATTATATCTATATATATATATTATATCATATATATCTATATATATATATATACTAGTATATATAATATATATATATATAAAAATATGTATTGATGTATATTATATATATATGTTTGTGTGCATGTATAACATAATGTGGTTAACATTAGCCGTTTTAAGGGAGGTAGAATGAAAATCCTCGGTCAGAGTTGTGAGACTGGGATAATAGCAGCAATCATTGTCACTTCCTCTTTAATGCATGAAATTCCTTGGTTTAAGCTTTGGAACAGTGTTCATGGGCACGATAATCTCTGGGTAATCCATCCTGCGACCACCCTCTCTCTCACCACTGAGCCCAAT
The DNA here is from genome assembly GCF_015104395.2 of Macrobrachium nipponense. Taxonomy (NCBI): domain Eukaryota; kingdom Metazoa; phylum Arthropoda; class Malacostraca; order Decapoda; family Palaemonidae; genus Macrobrachium; species Macrobrachium nipponense. The sequence continues at coordinate 14,852,358 of NC_061109.1, read as the reverse complement.
TAATTGTTCAGAATGACGGTGCCGTTTTCGACAAGAAGTCTAAAAGTGACTTGACTGTTATAGGGTATCTTCCTGACCTCGAGTTATATTGCCACCATTTTGGACGGTATGGTAACGGTAGTTAGAGGAGAGTTCCAGCGAAAAATAATTCATCAATCAATGTCATAGTCACTTCTAAAACTATTGAAGTAAGGGTGAATTCTTTGTGTAGTGCCATTTATACCTTATAAATCTATGCAGCAGCATCATCAGCATTAATTTGCCCCACCCTGGTTCTGAGTAATTAAGCCTTTCTCACCCAGTACCTTTTCACTCCATCTTTTTTGTATATCTTCATTTTCGCCAATGAGTTGTTCTTCATTCTCTCCAAATTACCAAGTTACCTTAAGGTCCCAACTCCATTTTTTTACCTTTACTAAGATTTCAGGAGCTTCTTCACATCTCTAAATTTGTAATCCTTAGACATTTATTTTACTCTCATGTCCACTTCTTAGTGTTTCTGTTCACTCTCCAACTGTTCCTTGGCATTATTAATAATCTAACCCCGTAACATTTGCTCGTTTGGTTGCTCTATCTATCAACTTTAATTTTAAGAGTATAGAAGAATGGAAAACCTTGGTTATATATAATGCATTCAAAAACACTTTCTACCCTTTTTCCACTTTCCTCCGTGTATTTGAATTCTGCTTCATATGACTGGTATCTCCTTTTGAATTTTCGACTTTTACTTTCAATGAATGCCTTGTTCTTTATTTGTTTTTTCAAAGCATTAAATCAAAGGCAATTTATTAAATATTTTCATTGTATCCATTATAAGACTTGATAATCTTTGCATCGTGGTGCATGAAAAATGTGGTTGTAGATGGTTCCAAATAAAAAAAGATTACAATACCGATGGGTTAATACCTGGTTAAGAGAACATATGGAAGTAAGGAAGACGCTGATCTGAGAAGTACGAGATATACCAGAAACTGGGAAAATCAGAGGAGGCAAGAAATCCAGTGAAGGCTTCGAAAGAGTAGCGAATTTAGGGATCAGAGGCTGGAATGCTTGAAATCATAGAAGGGTCTTCCAGCTGTGGAATGGGTTTATGGGTTTGGGGTAGGGGGGTTGGACCGGGGGATGGGTCGTTAAGAAGTGAAATCCTAAAGAGTATTATTCATTTATATCAGGAAATGAATGCAATATGTGGAAGTGATTAAACTATAAATCATCGATAAAAAAGATAATGAACCAGGGAGAAATTTTGAAACATATGTTCCTCTAGAGGGGCTATAATAGTTTAATAACTATGATTACAATAGCAAAGTATATCACCTTGTATGGAGAATGGGACAGAATATACCATATGTAAAAACCTTTTGAATAATAGATGTCAAGACCATTGAGAAAAGGACCTTATTGCGATATGTCAAAATGTCATCAAAGTTTAAAAAACAAAGAGAAAATTCAATTAACTATAATAGAAACTAACATACTAAAATGCTCTGGTTTAAAACTAAGGACTAAATTTCGGTAGTGAATGACTGAAGAAGTTGCATTGGCGAAATATATAATGAGAGAGATGCCTTAGGGTCACTGCTAAGCCGATATTGGTTCTGTTGATTGTGTTTATATACTTCATCATTGCATTAAGGAAAATATTGTCTATATGGCCAGAGTCCCAGGCTCCATTCGAAAGTTTGATCCAGTTATCTTGTTGTTTTATCAGTTAAGATTCCTCCATCTGACATTTATATCGACAGCTGCTCTTGTATAAAATTCGGAATGAATTCCAATTCATAGTATGGTTAGTGTTATTTATATGATGGAAAATTGCTGAACTATTTTGTCCATATCTAATCATTCCGAGAGAGATTTTCCTGTATATCCATAGTATGACTTATCACAATCCCTACAGGGGATCTCATAAACTCCTATGTCTTTACAAACTGGTTTCTGCTGGATGTTAATCAATGATTTCTGCAGTGTATTTGGATAATTAAAGATGAAAGGGTTGGAGTGGCCCAAGGTTTGTGTGATCTCTCGTAAATTGTCCCGTGAGGGATTATGATTTTGTTTATGTATTTTTCCCTTTCTTTATTTCTTGTCAGTTTGCAAAAAATGCTCTTTCTTTATGTATGGCTCTTTCTATTATGTGTCTGGGGAATTTTAACAAGATAAGTTGATTTCTGAGTGTTCCAAGTTCTTTGCTAAAAAATTCTGCTCGGTAAACTTTGCCTCTTCGCAGGCTAAGTCTATCGTACACATTTATGCTGCTTTCTGAACAACGCTGGTTGGATAGTGAGAGCCTGGCAGTGAGTCCACTGTACCCTGACGTCATTTTTCTGCTATTTTTTGCTATTTTCCACTATTTATGTTAAGTGAAAATGGTTGTTTAAAGGGATAAGTGTGTATTTTAAATAATTACATTATACTGAGGCATACACACATCTGTGTATAAAGATATGTATTGAAAAAACAAGTAGCGCAAATCCGGCTTAATAGAACCTATACAGTTTAATAAAAAACGTAGCAACAAATCACATAAAGACATTAATCTTAAACGAAGTTTATAAGAATATCATGAATAACGTAAACGAAATATTAAGCAAAACAAATATTTTAAGGAAATGCGCTAAATGAATATGAAACATACAGAGAACATATTTGAAAAAAAAGGTATTTACAAGAAAATAAGAATAAACTGACAACGATAATTATTTACATGATATTAATATAAAAACATGTTGCTTAGCACACACCTTCATGCCTTAATTATCAGCTATGGTTATCGACCACTCTTGTTAACCAAGATTTATCTTGGTAATTAGAGAGCCCTCTCTCCTGAATCAGTAGAGGAAAAGACCCCATATAGACTCCACTTTTCTAGCCCCGCCCCCCGCCCCCCACCCCCCAACCCCCAAGGGCGTGGCTACCCCCCTCCCCCCTCCCCCCTCCTGATTGGCTCATGTACGTACGTGAGGCCTAAAAAGGGGCGGGGCAACCCCCAAAACCCCATAAGGGGCGTGGCCACCCCGACCCCATATAGACTTCCACTTTGTCGGGGGTGGGGGGTGGGCCACCCTGACCCCATATAGAACTCCACTATTCTGGGGGGCGTGGCCACGCCCTGACCCCAAATTGACTCCATTTGTATTATAAGCTCATGTACGTACATGAGCTCATAATTGACTCCATATGTATGATAAGTTCATGTACGTACATGAGCTCATAATTGACTCCATTTGTCTTACAAGCTCATGTACGTACATGAGCTCATATTAGGGGGCGTGGCCTCCCCTAACCCCAAATCGACTCCACTCCCCTAACCCCTGAATCCTAATACCCCTGGGGGGGTGACGTCACATAACTATAAGGGAATAAAAGCATCCTTTCAACCCTCCACTATTCTGGGGGGCGTGGCCACCCCTGACCCCAAATTGACTCCATTTGTCTTACAAGCTCATGTACGTACATGGGCTCATATTAGGGGGGCGTGGCCTCCCCTAACCCCAAATCGACTCCACTTTTCTACCCTGTGACGTCACATAACTATAAGGGAATAAAACCATCCTTTCAACCCTCCACATATCTGGGGGGCGTGGCCATCCCTGACCCCCAACATAATTGACTCCATTTGTCTAACAAGCTCATGTACGTACATGAGCTCATATTAGGGGGGCGTGGCCTCCCCTAACCCCAAATCGACTCCACCTTTCCTACCCCCTGTGACGTCACGTAACTCTAAGGGAATAAAACCAACATTTCAACCCCTCACCCCAAATTGACTCCACCTTTCCTACCCCCTGTGACGTCACGTAACTCTCCGGGAATAAAAACCGACATTTCAAGCCCTCACCCCAAATTGACTCCACCTTTCCTACCCTGTGACGTCACGTAACTCTCCGGGAATAAAAACCAACATTTCAACCCCTCACCCCAAATTGACTCCACTATTCTACCCTGTGACGTCACGTAACTCTCTGGGAATAAAACCATTCTTTCAACCCCTGACCCCAAATTGACTCCACCTTTCCTACCCCCTGTGACGTCACGTAACTCTACGGGAATAAAAACCAACATTTCAACCCCTCACCCCAAATTGACTCCACTATTCTACCACTGTGACGTCACGTAACTCTCTGGGAATAAAACCATTCTTTCAACCCCCGACCCCAAATTGACTCCACCTTTCCTACCCCCTGTGACGTCACGTAACTCTCCGGGAATAAAAACCAACATTTCAACCCCTCACCCAAATTGACTCACTATTCTACCCCTGTGACGTCACATAACTCTCTGGGAATAAAACCATTCTTTCAACCCCTGACCCCAAATTGACTCCACCTTTCCTACCCCCTGTGACGTCACGTAACTCTCCGGGAATAAAAACCAACATTTCAACCCCCACCCCAAATTGACTCCCACTTTTCTACCCCTGTGATGTCACGTAACTCTACGGAATAAAACTTGACCCCACCCGACCCCAAATAGACTCAGTTCACTGTTTTTTGCGACTCATGTCCCCTTTAATTGTTTTCAAAGTAACCGGGACGTTTACCTCATCCTCCTCCTATAAAATCTCTAAATTTATATATGCACATTGCGAATATACTCTCTCTCCCTTCCCTCCCTCCCTCCCTCCCTCCCTCCCTCTCTCTCTCAGCCGTTACATTTTGTTTTATATATATACACAGCTGCTTAGATATTCAGAGTATCATGATAAAAGGATATTTGGCGACTGAAGGGTTCATCCACATGTGATATCTCCCCAATAACCCCCCCATGTTTTTTTTTTTTTTTTTTTATCAGGGGGAGTCAATGTTATCTGATGATGAAATCACGCACACACACACACATATGAAGAAACGAGACCTTATCGCCATATTTGCCCAGCTGACTTCACCTCAACGTGAAATTTTATTTTTCATAGAATTTGAGTCATAATCTAGGTGGCGAACACAAGGACAAAGGTACACATTTCAATTTTGTTTATTTATTATACCGAGTTTGAAAGAGGTTGAAAAATCAAATTACAGACGGAATTGTTATTTTATATTTATAACCAATCCTAAATACAGGGGAATGAATTAATATTCCATACAAATACATACATTAGAAAAAAACTGTACAAACACGAACGCGATAATATGCGCATTTGCTTTTTCAAAAACAATACTTCAACGAAACATACTACGGCTACTATATATTTTCTAACCTGTTCCTTCACATCACAGCCCTTAGTATATACCACAAAACATCTTCTCCAGCACTTTCCGACCGTGTATCGAAGACGACGACGTTTCATCTAACACCTCAAAGCTTTTAAATTTAGCTAACGAGTTTTTCATATATAAATCTTCCACACACCTTTCCTCCAACAGGGATAAATTCTTTTTCATATAGCCACGCAGCATATTTACCAATTTTGCTCATTTCATCACTGAATGTAGCTAACACAGGTAAATATTGATTCAACCAAGTCGTTATTAACCAGTCTGCTCTGACCGATGCCAGCGGGAAAGATAACATATTTGACATAGTCATACGATGATTTAAATAATTCTTCCTTCAATTTCTTGACCGAAGAAAAAAGTGATTGAACCTCATCTGTTTGTATCTCTGCCCAAACGATCGGCGTGATCTTCATCTTTGGAATAAGCACGCTCTTTTGCGCGTATTCATTATCTTCAATGGGGGCACCAATACCGTATTGTGTTAATAAGGTAGCTATGGTGGGTAGATCAACTTCTTCGTCGCATTCCCAAGATGTGATATTTTCAGGTCTTTTCACAATGGCGGACCCTTCATACCCCTATCACGAAGACAGGCATATGATGCACCAGTGCGAGAATATCGAAAAACTGCCAATTCCTGGCATATGGATAAGCTCGAATGACGTCCGCCACAACACCGTAATTCCTGCATGTCACACAGTTAGTGGCCACTACTAAACACATATTCCTCTTCCTGAACTTATTTTCGGACAAGTTCCCGAAAACTAACTTGCAAGAGGAGGCTGATGAAGCCATGGCGAGAGTTCACGTCTTGATGTGACAATCCTTCAAGAGATAATGAACTATGAAAGCCCCCCCGCTACCCAAGACCCCTTTATCACAATCACTGATTACAAACCTGTTGTGACGAAGCATCAAGCTCTCCCAGCAATGATTCAGACTAACATGAATAACAAGTCTATCATTCCTCACACCAAAGGTCATCCATACATGACTCATTTTATCAAAATCAGTATCACTCCAGTCATGTTTCTCGCAGACACGAAAATAAACAAGCCTTATCTTTCCTCACGACAAAGGCCGTCCACACACACACACACACACACACACCACACATACATATGACTCATATATAAAAACTTCACACATCTTTCCTCCAATGGGGGATAAATTCTATCGCTACAAGGCGTGAACTTCATCTTTGGAATACAATACTTCATCGAAACACCATATGTCACACCTGATTATTACTTCCCAACTGAACACCATAAATACAACCGACAAGGGAAAATTGATGTTATTCCTTACCCAAAGTGTATAGAGTAAGTGCAACACGACGACCCTCCGTCCCTACAAGTATTTCTCTTGACCGAAACGTCATTTCCCTCCGTCACTATTCAGTAAGTAGCATATAAAACACTTTCCATTTACTTGAACATATAGTATAGTAAATATTAAAAACAGCAATAAGATTCATCTGTATATGGAATAGATATTCTTATAAAATAATGTACCCGTTGAAAGAAGCGGAATATATAAAACAGTCATTATTCCTCCCTTTCAGATATGGGAAATAACTCTAGTAGTGAACTGTCAGCCGACGAAGTAGCCACTCAAGTCAGACACCATTACTATTATGGTGTTGGAGCCCCAAACTCATTTATTAGGAAGGTGAAAACGGGTCATGACCATGGAGCAGGAGAAGAAGAAGAAGTATTAGGAGATGCAACAACTACCACTGGCAGCCCACAACAGTGCAACCCCCGACCAACTTCGCCACCACCCACTACTGAAGGAAACGAGCAACCCGGTGAAGGTATGTAAAAACCGATGTTGTTATATATTTATTTAAAATAGTTCCTGATTCCATAGAAACACGCACTCTTTTTCTCCGTTTCCCGTTTTTTCCGTTCAAATGCATTATGGGCATAGTAAAAAACACCTATATAATTATTCATAAGGATTTATTGACCACATAAAGAGTTTACAAATTCAATACACTAATCGCTGTCAGACCGTCTCAAGCACGCATCCCAACAATATCAACTTCCACGTGTATCCTTATTTTAACCTGAATATGCCGAAAAAACGTTTAAGAGGAAACGACCCTATTATAGACTCCACTTTTCTAGCCCCGCCCCCCGCCCCCCACCCCCCAAGGGGCGTTGGCTACTTTCCCCCCTACCCCCCTCCCCCTCCTGATTGGCTCATGTACGTACGTGAGGCTAAAAAAAGGGGCGGGGCAACCCCCAAAACCCCCATAAGGGGCGTGGCCACCCCGACCCATATAGATTCCACTTGTCTGGGGGGTGTGGGCCACCCTGACCCCATATAGACTCCACTATTCTGGGGGCGTGGCCACCCCTGACCCCAAATTGACTCCATTTGTATTATAAGCTCATGTACGTACATGAGCTCATAATTGACTCCATATGTATGATAAGTTCATGTACGTACATGAGCTCATAATTGACTTCCATTTGTCTTACAAGCTCATGTACGTACATGAGCTCATATTAGGGGGGCGTGGCCTCCCCCTAACCCCAAATCGACTCCACTTTCTACCCCTGTGACGTCACATAACTATAAGGGAATAAAACCATCCTTTCAACCCTCCACTATTCTGGGGCATGGGCCACCCCTGACCCCAATTAACTGACTCCATTTGTCTTACAAGCTCATGTACATACATGGGCTCATATTAGGGGGGCGTGGCCTCCCCTAACCCCAAATCGACTCAACTTTTCTACCCCTGTGACGTCACATAACTATAAGGGAATAAAACCATCCTTTCAACCCTCCACTATTCTGGGGGGCGTGGCCACCCCTGACCCCAACATAATTGACTCCATTTGTCTAACAAGCTCATGTACGTACATGAGCTCATATTAGGGGGGCGTGGCCTCCCCTAACCCCAAATCGACTCCACCTTTCCTACCCCTGTGACGTCACGTAACTCTAAGGGAATAAAACCAAACATTTCAACCCTCACCCCAAATGGACTCCACCTTTCCTACCCCCTGTGACGTCACGTAACTCTCCGGGAATAAAAACCGACATTTCAAGCCCTCACCCCAAATTGACTCCACCTTTCCTACCCCCTGTGACGTCACGTAACTCTCCGGGAATAAAAACCAACATTTCAACCCTCACCCCAAATTGACTCCACTATTCTACCCTGTGACTTCCACGTAACTCTCTGGGAATAAAACCATTGTTTCTTTCAACCCCTGACCCCAAATTGACTCCACCTTTCCCCTACCCCTGTGACGTCACGTAAAACTCTACGGGAATAAAAAAACAAACATTTCAACCCCCTCACCCCCAAATTTGACTCCCACTATTCTACCACTGTGACGTCACGTAAATCTCTCTGGGAAATAAAAAACCATTCTTTCAACCCCCGACCCCAAATTGACTCCACCTTCCTACCCCCTGTGACGTCACGTAAACTCTCCGGGAATAAAAACCACATTTCAACCCCTCACCCCAAATTGTGACTCCACTATTCTACCCCTGTGACGTCACATAACTCTCTGGGAATAAAACCAGTCTTTCAACCCCTGACCCCAAATTGACTCCACCTTTCCTACCCCCTGTGACGCCACGTAAACTCTCCAGGAAATAAAAACCAACCAACATTTCAACCCCCACCCCAAATTGACTCCAATTTCTACCCCTGTGATGTCACGTAACTCTACGGGTTGGGAATAAAACTTGACCCACCCGACCCCAAATAGACTCAGTTCACTGTTTTTTGCGACTCATGTCCCACCCCTTAATTGTTTTCAAAGTAACCGGGACGTTTACCTCATCCTCCTCCTATAAAATCTCTAAATTTATATATGCACATTGCGAATATACTCTCTCTCCCTCCCTCCCTCCCTCCCTCCCTCCCTCCCTCCCTCTCCCTCTCTCTCAGCCGTTACATTTTGTTTTATATATATATAACACAGGCTGCTTAGATATTCAGAGTATCATGATAAAAGGATATTTGCCGACGGACTTCATCACATGTGATATCTCCCCCAATAACCATATCAGAGTCAATGTTATCTGATGATGAATCACGCACACAACACACACATATGAAGAAACGAGACCTTATCGCCATATTTGCCCAGCTGACTTCACCTCAACGTGAAATTTTATTTTTCATAGAATTTGAGTCTAATCTAGGTGGCGAACACAAGGACAAAGGTACACATTTCAATTTTGTTTATTTATTATACCGAGTTTGAAAGAGGTTGAAAAATCAAATTACAGACGGAATTGTTATTTTATATTTATAACCAATCCTAAATACAGGGAATGAATTAATATTCCATACAAATACATACATTAGAAAAAAACTGTACAAACACGAACGCGATAAGGATGCTGGCTTTTTCAAAAACAATACTTCAACGAAACATACTACGGCTACTATATATTTTCTAACCTGTTCCTTCACATCACAGCCCTTAGTATATACCACAAACATCTTCTCCAGCACTTTCCCGACCGTGTATCGAAGACGACGAACGTTTCATTCTAACCTCAAAGCTTTTAAATTTAGCTAACAAGTTTTTCACTAACTTGTACGAGGAGGTTGATGAAGCCATGGCGAGAGTTCACGTCTTGATGTGACAATCCTTCAAGAGATAATGAGCTCCGAAAGACCCTCAACCCGAGAACTCTCTATCACAATCACTGATTACAAACCAGTTGTGACGAAGGATCAAGTCTATCAATTCCCTCACGCCAAAGGTCATCCACGCCATGACTCATTTTATCAAAATCAGTATCACGTGACTAAACAGCTCCGATGTCATTGTTCCTAAAATGTTAATAAGCCACCCACACACTCGCCATCTTATTTTTCGCATGTCCCGCCCTCACCTTCCCACCCATCCTCCTCCTCCTCTTCCTCTCCTCCTCCTCCCTTTTTCCCATATTTCGCCACGTTTCGATTTGTTTTTTAATGGCTATATTCCTTAACATCCAATCTTTAACCCCCGCCATTTCAATGAAGTAGCGATAATTCGAAATATTATCAACGTGGGTTTTTTATTCCCTTGAAATTCTCAAGCTATATCTAAAATATTATAACCTGCGAGCGGATGAATTAATTCTCCTTCTTCATTCCATTCAACCGTGTTAGAATCTTGTAAGTGCTTAACAAAAGCCGTAACGTATGACTTTTGGGTTTTTTTTTTAAAAATATTGGAATATACCTGTTAAATCGGGATTGCTCTTTTTGCGAGTCATGTCCCCTTTAATTGTTTTCAATGTAATGGGGGCGTTTACCACCTCCTCCCCTCCAGTCACTGCACCTACATTTTCTATAGGAGGGGGAGGAGGAGGAGGAGGAGGTCCCGTGAGCGATATAGCCGGCATAGGTGGTTTTTGGATATTAAGGGAGACGTGTCCGCTACTACTAACAGCTGCCGTATCCAACTTGCCAGTACCCTCTAGGTTATTAATATCACCATCACAAACCTCTTTCTATTCATTAACCTCTCATAGGTAATGGCAGGGATAACGTAAAACTCCTTCATATAATAATAATAATAATAATAATAATAATAATAATAATAATAATAATAATAATAATAATAATAACAACAACTGCAAAAACCGCAATAATAATATAATAATAATAATAATAATAATAATATAATAATAATAATAATAATAATAATAATAATATGTCACGAGACGCAGAAAAGTATAGGGGGTGCGGTGATAAAGATCTGATCACTTGTATGCATAGTTTTAAAAATGGTAGAAGCTATTTACTGCTTAATTTTTGTGGTGGAAGATGTTGAAGATTCCATAGCTGCCAGTGGAAATTTCGGCAAACCTGCGAATATCGATCAGGCTGGGTACGGCTACGCCTAGCCCTTGCATTATTTTACTTTTGGGGATACCAAGGGTATTTTAACGGTGGATGGGGATAGGGTTATTCAGTGTGATGTTTAGGGGTTAAATGAATGGATACAAAAGAAATTGAAAATAAGTTTAAAAGGTTCACCGTCGGTGACCGGGTTAAATATTTAGGTGTGTTCGCTTCGGATGAAGTAGGATTATTGACATTGCCAGAAAGTAGAATAAACCTTTAGTTTTTTATATCTAATACATTATCTTCGTCTACTGATATTAATATTGTTGGTCATTGGGTATGTTTTTACGTGGAAAAATCACCTAGAAATATAATCTTCTTTTTCGATAGTTACGGTATAAATCCAAAAGTTTATTCGAATGACTTCTCTAAATTTGATATATGCGCATCCCGAATATAACCTCTATCGCCAAATAAAACAAATACAACCTGATAAATCGTACAAGTGCGGTCTTTACGTTAGTTTTTTTGTTCATTGCGTGAGTCACCGTGGTGTGAAAGCAGTATTATCCTTAATACAAAATGTATTCTCATTCACTCGTGCGTTTGGGATGGCTGAATGATTAAATGGATTAACGGGATATTATTTTAAAAAATATTTCGAAAAAGTTTAAATGTTCACATTGGAGGTCGGGGGTCAAACGTGCTATTACGTACAAGGAATGTCTCCGCATCTTGAACAACTAAGGTAAATGCATATTTTTCTTTGATTTTTATATTACTCCATTTACATTCTATTAAGGATATATTCTATATATGTATCATACACCTTCAATCACATAACTTTTTTACTTATTTCAGGATGAGCTGTGAGAATCATTCGCCCATGAACGTCGGTGTTAAACTGCTAAGAACGTCTTAGTCGTTTCCTCTTAAACATTTTTCGGCATATTCAGGTTAAAATAAGGATACACGTGGAAGTTATATTGGGATGCGTGCTGAGACGGTCTGACAGCGATTAGTGTATTGAATTTGTAAACTCTTTATGTGGTCAATAAATCCTTATGAATAATTATATAGGTGTTTTTTACTATGCCCATAATGCATTTGAACGGAAAAAACAGGGAAACGGAGAAAAAGAGTGCGTGTTTCTATGGAATCAGGAACTATTATTAAATAAATATATAACACATCGGTTTTTACATACCTTCACCGGGTTGCTCGTTTCCTTCAGTAGTGGGTGGTGGCGAAGTTGGTCGGGGGTTGCACTGTTGTGGGCTGCCAGTGGTAGTTGTTGCTCTCCTGCTACTTCTCTTCTTCTCCTGCTTCATGGTCATGACCCGTTTTCACCTTCCTAATAAATGAGTTTGGGGCTCCAACACCATAATAGTAATGGTGTCTGACTTGAGTGGCTACTTCGTCGGCTGACAGTTCACTACTAGAGTTATTTCCCATATCTGAAAGGGAGGAATAATGACTGTTTTATATATTCCGCTTCTTTCAACGGGTACATTATTTTATAAGAATATCTATTCCATATACAGATGAATCTTATTGCTGTTTTTAATATTTACTATACTATATGTTCAAGTAAATGGAAAGTGTTTTATATGCACTTACTGAATAGTGACGGAGGGAAATGATGTTTCGGTCAAGAGAATACTTGTATGGGACGGAGGGTCGGTGTGTTTGCACTTACTCTATACACTTTGGTAAGGAATAACATCAATTTTCCCTTGTCGGTTGTATTTATGGTGTTCAGTTGGGAAGTAATAATCAGGTGTGACAAATGGTGTTTCGATGAAGTATGTATTCCAAAGATGAAGTTCAGCCTTGTTGTAGCGATAGAATTTATCCCCATTGGAGGAAAGATGTGTGGAAGTTTTATATATGAGTCATATGTGTGTGTGTGTGTGTGTGGACGGCCTTTGTCGTGAGGAAATGATAAGGCTTGTTTATTCGTGTCTGCGAGAAACATGACTGGAGTGATACTGATTTTGATAAAATGAGTCATGTATGGATGACCTTTGGTGTGAGGGAATGATAAGACTTGTTTATTCATGTTAGTCTGAATCATTGCTGGGAGAGGCTTGATGCTTCGTCACAACAGGTTTGTAATCAGTGATTGTGATAAAGGGGTCTTGGGTAGCGGGGCTTTCATAGTTCATTATCCTCTTGAAGGATTGTCACATCAAGACGTGAACTCTCGCCATGGCTTCATCAGCCTCCTCTTGCAAGTTAGTTTTCGGGAACTTGTCCGAAAATAAGTTCAGGAAGAGGAATATGTGTTTAGTAGTGGCCACTAACTGTGTGACATGCAGGAATTACGGTGTTGTGGCGGACGTCATTCGAGCTTATCCATATGCCGAATTGGCAGGTTTTCGATATTCTCGCACTGGTGCATCATATGCCTGTCTTCGTGATAGGGGTATTGAAGGGTCCGCCATTGTGAAAAGACCTGAAAATATCACATCTTGGGAATGCGACGAAGTTGATCTACCCACCATAGCTACCTTATTAACACAATACGGTATTGGTGCCCCCATTGAAGATAATGAATACGCGCAAAAGAGCGTGCTTTATTCCAAAGATGAAGATCACGCCGATCGTTTGGGCAGAGAGAGATACCAAACGATGATGAGTTTCAATCACTTTTTTTTCTTTGGTCAAGAAATTGAAGGAAGAATTATTTAAATCATCGTATGACTATGTCAAATATGTTATCTTTCCCGCTGGCATCGGTCAGAGCGGACTGGTTAAATAACCGACTTGGTTGAATCAATATTTACCTGTGTTAGCTACATTCAGTGATGAAATGAGCAAAATTGGTAAAATATGCTGCGTGGCTATAATGAAAAAGAATTTATCCCTGTTGGAGGAAAGGTGTGTGGAAGATTTATATATGAAAAACTCGTTAGCTAAATTTAAAAGCTTTGAGGTGTTAGATGAAACGTCGTCGTCTTCGATACACGGTCGGGAAAGTGCTGGAGAAGATGTTTGTGGTATATACTAAGGGCTGTGATGTGAAGGAACAGGTTAGAAAAAATATATAGTAGCCGTAGTATGTTTCGTTGAAGTATTGTTTTTGAAAAAGCGAATGCGCATATTGTTTTTTAATCCGCGTTCAAGTGTTTGTACAGTTTTTTTCTAATGTATGTATTTGTATGGAATATTAATTCATTCCCCTGTATTTAGGATTGGTTATAAATATAAAATAACAATTCCGTCTGTAATTTGATTTTTCAACCTCTTTCAAACTCAGTATAATAATAAATAAACAAAATTGAAATGTGTACCTTTGTCCTTGTGTTCGCCACCTAGATTATGACTCAAATTCTATGAAAAATAAATTTCACGTTGAGGTGAAGTCAGCTGGGCAAATATGGTGATAAGGTCTCGTTTCTTCATATGTGTGTGTGTGTGCGTGATTCATCATCAGATAACATTGACTCTGATATGGTTATTGGGGGAGATATCACATGTGGATGAAGTCAGTCGCCAAATATCCTTTTATCATGATACTCTGAATATCTAAGCAGCTGTGTATATATATATAAAACAAAATGTAACAGCTGAGAGAGAGAGGGGAGAGGGGTGGGAGGGAGGGAGGGAGGGAGGGAGGGAGGGAGGGAGCAGAGTATATTCGCAATGTGCATATATAAATTTAGAGATTTCATAGGAGGAGGATGAGGTAAACGTCCCGGTTACTTTGAAAACAATTAAAGGGGACATGAGTCGCAAAAAAACAGTGAACTGAGTCTATTTGGGGTCGGGGTGGGGTCAAGTTTTATTCCCGTTTTAGAGTTACGTGACATCACAGGGGTAGAAAAGTGGAAATGGAGTCAATTTGGGGTGGGGGTTGAAATGTTGGTTTTTATTCCCGGAGAGTTACGTGACGTCACAGGGGGTAGGAAAGGTGGAGTCAATTTGGGGTCAGGGGTTGAAAGAATGGTTTTATTCCCAGAGAGTTATGTGACGTTCACAGGGGAAGTAGAATAGTGGAGTCAATTTGGGGGTGAGGGGTTGAAATGTTGGTTTTTGATTCCCGGAGAGTTACGTGACGTCACAGGGGGTAGGAAAGGTGAAGTCAATTGGGGTCGGGGTTGAAAGAATGGTTTTAGTTCCCATCCCAGAGTTACGTGACGTCACAGGGGTAGAATAGTGGAGTCAATTTGGGGTGAGGGGTTGAAATGTTGGTTTTTATTGCCCGTAGAGTTACGTGACGTCACGGGGGTAGGAAAGGTGGAGTCAATTTGGGGTCAGGGGTTGAAAGAATGGTTTTATTCCCAGAGAGTACGTGACGTCACAAGGGTAGAATAGTGGAGTCAATTTGGGGGTGAGGGGTTGAAATGTTGGTTTTTATTCCCGGAGAGTTACGTGACGTCACAGGGGGTAGGAAAGGTGGAGTCAATTTGGGGTCAGGGGTTGAAAGAATGGTTTTATTCCCAGAGAGTTATGTGACGTCACAGGGGTAGAATAGTGGAGTCAATTTGGGGTGAGGGGTTGAAATGTTGGTTTTATTCCCGAGAGGTTACGTGACGTCCACAGGGGGTAGGGAAAAGGTAAGTCATTGGGTCGGGGGTTGAAAGAATGGGTTTTATTCCCAGAGAGTTACGTTGACGTTACAAGGGGTAGAATAGTGAGTCCCATTTGGGTGAGTTTTTTTTAAATGTTGGTTTTTAATTCCCGTAGAGTTTACTGAATCAACAGGGGGTAGGAAAGGTGAGTCAATTTTGGTCGGGGTTGAAAGAATGGTTTTCTTCCCAGAGAGTTACGTGACGTCACAGGGTAGAATAGTGGAGTCAATTTGGGGTGAGGGGTGATGAAATGTGGTTTTTTATTCCCGGAGAGTTACGTGACGTCACAGGGGTAGAAAGGTGAGTCAATTTGGGGTGAGGGGTTGAAATGTTGGTTTTTATTCCCTTAGAGTTACGTGACGTCACAGGGGGTAGGAAAGGTGGAGTCGATTTGGGGTTAGGGGAGGCCACGCCCCCCTAATATGAGCTCATGTACGTACATGAGCTTGTTAGACAAATGGAGTCAATTATGTTGGGGTCAGGGGTGGCCACGCCCCCCAGAATAGTGGAGGGTTGAAAGGATGGTTTTATTCCCTTATAGCTATGTGATGTCACAGGGGTAGAAAAGTTGAGTCGATTTGGGGTTAGGGGAGGCCACGCCCCCCACCCCCTAATATGAGCCCATGTACGTACATGAGCTTGTAAGACAAATGGAGTCAATTTGGGGTCAGGGTGGCCACGCCCCCAGAATAGTGGTTGGGTTGAAAGGAATGGTTTATTACCCTTATAGTATGTGACGTCACAGGGGTAGAAAAGTGGAGTCGATTTGGGGGTTAGGGGAGGCCACGCCCCCTAATATGAGCTCATGTACGTACATGAGCTTGTAAGACAAATGGAGTCAATTATGAGCTCATGTACAGTAAGTTCCAGAAGTGAAGCGACAAATCTCAGAATTGATCGTACTTCAATAGAAACTGATGGGGTTGCCAGTTAGTATTATTTTATTCCAATTATTGTCATCCTATTTATCTGATAAAACGTATCAGTGATTAACTGTATAAGCACAAAGTATTTCCCCAGTGAATGATCAATGTTAGTTCAGTAATTGTTTGTTAATAGAAAAAAAAAAAAAGAATTTCCCCAAAGAAACATCTGCGGCTTCCAAAGTGTGATATGAAGTGTTCACAATAGAGTGGCAGCAGGAACCGTGTGCATAAGCATTGGCCTAATATTTGTAAATTAACTTCTACTTTTATAGCGTTATATCGAAAGTTATTTGATTTATTTCTTTTGATAAAGCACAGAGCAAGTTTAGCATCTGATTAAATGGAATATAAATAAGACAAGTTGATGAAAAAAAAAAAATCCAAGTTATGTGCGCGTTTAGCGTTGGTTACATGGTTAGGCCTATTTCAAGAATCAAGGAAATATATTTTCCAGCTTGTTAGTTAATAATTTCGTGGAATTTCTCGATTGTGCAAATTTTTGCACGCTGCATTGCGAATTGCGTTCAGGGTCGCACCAAACAAGTATTTTCGTAGGTTTCCACTTTTTTTTTTTTTTTTTTTTTTTTTTGCCAGTGCATAAGTGAGACTATTCTTGTCCATACGACCCAGAGTGTGAATATGCTTGGCGAGCATTATTTTAATCCCTTGTTATGCCTCTCTCTCTCTCTCGTCTCGCCTCTCTCTCTCTCTCTCTCTCTCTCTCTCTCTCAGGAAGTTTTTTACTATCAGGAATAACCAGAGTCTGTTTTAAGAATCGAGCACTAGGCCTATTGGTCATGCTCGGGGTGCTTCTTTATATATATATATATATATATATATATATATATATATATATATATATATATATATATATATATCCCCAAAAAACTCATAAATTTCTGTTATGCAATGATACTTGACTGGATCGAACTTATTACTGGTTGTCAGTGGAAATATGAATTTGGGTGATATCACTCCCTTATGATACGCCCACTTACGCAAATCCAGTCTTAAATTTCACGGTTGGGATGATTCGAAGATTTGAGGTAATAGGTTGAAGTGAAAAAGGTGGAGTTAGTATTGTGGGTAGAAGTAGAGGTAGAGGGGGGAAGGGGTGGTGGGGTCTGTCTTCTCCCTACTTAACCAGATGGTGATTTTACGGGTGTTCTGGTTGCTTGCGACCGACTTTCTTATTTTTATATAGCGAGTCTGTTTCCCAGGTGCAAAGGACAGGTCCTGGTGTCGGTCTAAAGGTTCTATCTTTGCTTAAATAACAGACAGTGTCCCTGCATTGTAAGCCTTGCAATGCCCGGAACTAGGCCTAGTCACCTGAAGGTAGCAGCAGAGGTTAGAGCCTTTCTCGAAGATGGTGTTTTATGCTCGGTCCTAGAAGCTAGAATCAGAACTACCAACCACCCCCAACTTCTCCATTGAATTTAGGTGCATTCATGGTTGATTATGTTTAATGTCGCGGAGATTTCCCTTTCACATTCTATTGATACTTGCATGGTTTTATGCAATCTTCGCTAAAATAATTGATAAATCACTATAATATTAAATATTTGTTTCCACATTGCTCGAAATATACATTGGTAATGTTGGTAATCCCGTGTTGAACGAGAATTTCAAATTGTTTCGTTTCTATTGTTTTGAAGTAATTGCTATTCTTTGTTAAAATAATTACTATTACCCAAATTTTTTCTTATGATTGTTATAATATCATAGATTTGATATTTGTGCATCAAATGTTAGCTTTATTTTGCTTGATAGAGCTTTCACTGTAGAAAAAATATATATTTTTCAGCTACGAGTTGTAGTTGCCAGTTAGTGAATTTCGAACGAAATTCTCTGAATTTGTCGCTTCAGTTTTGGAACTTACTGTACAGTGGGGCTCAAATCTCATGCGACATAATTCTTTTTGTATCGTCCATATTCTCAGACTCAACGTGACATTGCCAAGTAGTGCTATTTTTTTTCTTTTTTTTATTTGTAATGTCATTCATGTCGAAAGTTTTGCGAATTCACAGCTATCCTTATTTTCCTTATTGTTAATAGATATGATCCCTTTTATGCATTGGTATAATTCTTAATGTGATTTAAATTGATTTTGTTATTTTTCTTATCTTTACGTTGCTCAGTTCAAGTGTGGTGTGAATAAGGTTAGCGTTGCCAACAATGAAAGCACACTTAACATGCTCCTCGGACTGGTCAACATAACCATGTCTGCAGCTTATGACAGTAGACCTAATAAGCTCAACAGTCATAACAACTTTCAATGTAGGAATATGAATTAAAACAAGTTTTATTTGAATGTTGAAGATTTCGGCTGCGTTTAAGCTGCCTGTATGTTGTAAAACGTTTTATAGGCCTAAAAAAATAATCGAAGCCATCTGAGATGTAATCCGTTACTAATGAATTTATTTGTAGAGATCACCTGTTCTTTGCGGAGTATGAATTACAACCAATTTTCTTTGAATGTTGAAGTTTCAGTCTGTTTAAGCTGCCTGTATGTTGCAAAATGATTTATAGGACCTAGAAAAATAATCTAAGCTTTCTGAGATGTAATCTTTACTAATGTTTTTATTTGTAGAGATTACCTGTTCTTTGAGGAATAAAAGATGATGATGTTTTTGGTTATATGGAGAAGATGGTTATTAATCGAAATATCATAAGTATTAATATCAAGGCATATGTAACACTTGTTTTTCAACTGGTTTACAATATTATTTTCTTAAAAGTCCTTCTGCTCGCTTTTGGTGTATAATTTATTCTTTCATAAAGTAACTTGAAGTGCAAGAATGTGTAGATAACCTCACTTGCTTTCTGGCCAGAAATTGTTAATATAGAGATGTGAATGTTAATGTAAAGAAAAGAAATCTAACACCTAGGCCTAGGAATAGTATCTTGGCTTTGACAAATAGGCGAATATTTGCTAGTATGCTATCAGTTTTGAAAATATTTTAGAAAGATAACAAATAATTATGTATGAAAATCCAAATATTCCTTTAACACATAAAGTAAATGTTTTCAAGATAATTTAATGGTCGCTACTCATTGTAGACCTACTCATATACCAGGTGGTTGTTGTTGCACCGACACTGATACGTCACACATGCTCCCCTCTCACGTTGATATCGGTGGGCGCATTCTACTTTTGATATACATATTTACATTTTTTCAGCGTTGAGGGTAAAAGCAATCAAATAAGGACTATTTAAAATTTATTTTTGCTTTGGAAGCATTATTAATGTTACGACAATTTTTTTTTTCGATCTTTTTTTTTTATTTATTTACATTTGAACTGAGGTTTGATTGCGACTTCGTTTTGGTCAAATGCTTCAGCAATGAGTGAACGAAAGTTTTGAAAATGTTTCGTAAGGGTTTTCTGAAATTTGGCTACACGTGACATTTTCTTACAATTTTTAAATATATGACAGATTTCACTCTTATGAAACATATTATGGCCTTAGTGTATGCGATACTCGCGTTTTCGCATTGAAATAAAAGATAAATATGGAGCATGCTAGGTTGCCAGTTAGTGAATTTTGAACGAAATCCTATGGAGTCATGTCGCATGAGATTTGAGCATCACTGTACGTACATGAACTTATCATACATATGGAGTCAATTATGAGCTCATGTACGTACATGAGCTTATAATACAAATGGAGTCAATTTGGGGTCAGGGGTGGCCACGCCCCCCAGAATAGTGGAGTCTATATGGGTCAGGGTGGCCACACCCCCCAGACAAGTGGAGTCTATATGGGGTCGGGTGGCCACGCCCCTTATGGGGGTTTTGGGGGTTGCCCGCCCCTTTTTAGGCCTCACGTAAGTACATGAGCCAATCAGGAGGGGGGAGGGGGGGTGGGGGTAGCCACGCCCCTTGGGGGGTGGGGGGCGGGGGGCGGGGCTAGAAAAGTGGAGTCTATATGGGGTCTTTTCCTCTACTTGAATCCTTTGTGAGAGTGTTGTTCATTATGATATAAACTATATTTTAGTACGGTGGTTAATTTGCATTTAAAACTTTATTCAGTCGCTCAGTTTATAAGATTACCCTTAGTTACAAGTAATTATTTATATGCAGTGCATATATATATATATATATATATATATATATATATATATATATATATATATATATATATATATATATATATATACTATATATATATATATATATATATATATATATATATATATATATATATCTATATATCTATATATATATATATATATATATACTATATATATATATATATATATATATATATATATTATATATATATATATATATATATATATATATATATATATATGTATATATATATATATATATATATATATATATACGAGGGCCATTCAAAAAGTATCCGACCTTGGTCCATAAAGAAAAAAAATTACACATTTGAAATTTTTTTATTCAATCACCTTCAAAGTCTCCCCTTGGGAGTGCACACACTTTTCCCACCGGTGCTGCCACTGCTGGTAACATCTCTGGAATGTTGACATTGGGATGCTGTAAAGCTCTGCTGTCGTTTTTCTCATAATTTCCTCTCTCGACTCAAAACGCTTCCCTTTCAGGGTTGTTTTCAGTTTATGGAACAGCCAGAAGTCACAAGGTGCCATGTCTGGAGAGTACACCCATGTCTCATCACCAGTGATGATAGTCTTCATGAAGTTAGAGTCACTGTTAGCACAGTCAAGCAGGTCTTGTGCAATTTCCAGGCGGAGTTGTTTCTGCTGTTCCACCAGCAACTTGGGAACGAATTTAGCAGACACTCGTCGCATGGCCAAATCTTCCGTTAAAATTGTATGAACTGATCCTGTGCTTATTCCTACTTCTTCAGTAATTTCTTTGATGGTTATACGACGGTCGTCCTCCACCATTCGACGAACATTTTCAACGAATTCTTCGTTTCTGCTGGTGGATGGCCTGCCTGACCGTGGCTTGCTCTCAACTGAGATTTGTCCTTGCTTGAAGCGATTATACCACTCCTTTATCTGTGTTATTCCCATGGCTTCATCGCCAAAGGCTTGCTGAATCTTCTGGATAGTTTGCACTTGTGTATCACCAAGCTTGTAGCAGAACTTAATGCAGTAGCGCTGCTCGATGCGCTCCGACATGTGTAAGGACGATAATCCGACGAGCTTGTGCTGGACGTCTGCACTCTAGCCCTCACAGGCGGGTACCGCCACACACTAGAGCTTTTAAAATTTACACGCATGCGCAGTAAGAGTGCTGTCAACTCCCACAAAACTAATTTGCTGATTGGTTAATTATTTGTCTTTTTATGAACCAAGGTCGGGTACTTTTTTAATGAAACCTCGTGTATATATATATATATATATATATATATATATATATATATATATATATATATATATATATATATATATATATATATATATATATATATATATATATGTAGGTACATACATATATTATATATATATATATATATATATATATATATATATATGTATATATATATATATATATATATATATATATGAATAACTTGATCACTAAGTATATAAAACGTGATGCTATGTATAAAGGTTTTTGCCACGAAGGAAAAAATGAAAAAGCGAGATAGCCAAGTACTTTCGTCCTGTTCGGACCTTTACTGAGGCCTCAGTAAAGGGTCCGAACAGGACCGAAAGTACTTGGCTATCTCGCTTTTTCATTTTATCCTTCGTGGCAAAAAACCTTTATATATATATATATATATATATATATATATAGTATATATATATATATATATATATATAGATATATATATATATAAATATATATATATGTATATATATTGTATGTGTATATGTGTATATATGTAATCTTAGTCCAGTCTAAAGTCTCCGCCATTTTCAATGGAAAAAACGAAGAAAAAAAACAAAAGTTAGCAGTTATTTATTGACGAACTTATGCATGTTTTCCAGACAATGCAATTAGGAGTATACCTATTACTTATAACAAAAATAGTATGAAATATGATTGATAAGTTGTAAAGAACCTTAAGGAAACTTCTTGTCACCTGATTGGTTAAACGTCAGTAGGCTGTTTCCTTATTGGACTAGACTGACAGATTTCCGTAGCATTACAATAAAGTATGTTAATATAGTTGGTTTTCAAAGTTCCCATAAATCATACTTACCTGACGTATTCATTATGAAGGGTAAAATAACGGGAACCTCTTGTTTATTTTCCTTTATTTATTTATTTGCAAAGGTTTTACATGAAATTGCGCTTTACGGAAACTTTTCCTTAGGTGACGTTTTTATATGTTTTCCAGAAATATTTCCGTTAGTTAACAGCCCTGCTGCAGGCAAAGCCTCGATACTTCGATAAACATTAGGAAAGGCCTATACGAAGCTTTGCTCGCTGTTTCTCCGTTTCTGACGTCATACTGAGCTAAGTTCGCAGAGCAAAGCTTGACCGTGTGGATGGGGCCTAAGAAATAGGTCACTTGCTATGTTGAGTTTAACTAAAATATCATGATAGCTGTAAAAATGTATGTATGAAAGTGAGAATGTCACTTTCCCGAAGGCAGTGAATTTGTTGTTTTTTTAAGTTCTAATGATTTGGTTATTGTTTTCCCATTCTACTTTAAATTTTATGCCTGGGACCAAGGAATTTAATTTTTGTAGAAAGACATGAAAATCGCCCAACTCATTTTTCCAGAATGTTAAGATATCGTCTGCATAGCAAAGCCAAACCACATCTGCAGGTTTGATATGGTTTATAATTACTGTTTCGAAATACTAACTATATAAGTTTTCTAACATTATTTTATTCAATTCTATTATGAAGTGGTCAGCAAATGGCTCAAGTTTATTTTTGAGGAACGTTAGTACATCTTTTATAGGTACTGTTGTGAAAAGGCATAGGAGTTCATGAGATCCCCTGTAGGGAATGTGATAAGTCATACTATGGATATACAGGAAAATCTCTCTCGGAAAGATTAACCTAACATAAGTGTTCAGTTAGATATGGACAAATGGTTCTGCAATTTTCCATCAATTAAATAGCACTAACCATACCATAGACTGGAATCTTCACTTATAAAACAACAAAACAATACGATCAAGGACAGGACTTTGGCATTCATACCACTTAATAGGGTGACTTGGGACATCTCCAAAAAGCATATGATTTTCGCCTCAGCCCTTCTGTTTTTTGACGCCAGGGCGATTTATCCCGAAAATAAGCATTTTTCAAATTCTATCTCCTCCCTCGATATTAATATTAAGACCTGGGATTAATACCATATATAGACCTGATGTAGACCTCCAATCAAATGAAGAGCTTTTTTTTATTATTTAAAGTCATTTTTTTTTTACTAGATGTGAATTTTTTCATTATGGTAAAAAAACAAACCCCATAAATCAGGAAAAAAATTGATAAAAAAAGAACGAAACAGAAATTGGAAAAAAGGGTTTCATCTGATTGTTCTATAATGTTTTTCTAAGTTATATGCCAATTGTTCAAAGTTTTCCTTTGTATTTTTATAAAGACCTTATTAATAAACCAAAACTATGTTATTTATCATAATTTAATCATAAATGAAGATCCCTTTGCTCATATATCGTAATATATCATAATATACCGCGTATATTATGATATTCTGTAATCATATTAGAGCGAAATTTCTTCGTCTGTATGTTAGCGAGATCTTTGCTTGTCTTTTCCTCATTAGCATGATGAAATTTTTGCCGAAACAAAGATAAACATACGTAAAAGCAAAAGAATGTCAGAGGTGAAACTCGAACGTGTACACCACATAAGGTTTCTGCTCGCACTGAAAGGTGATAAGCTGAGTCCATTGTTACCGTTGTATCCGCATAAAGTTTCCGCAAGCGCTTAGTTACGTTTTTCAAGCGATGCTTGTTTACTTTAGGCCTTCTAAACGAAAACAAAGAAAACGAAATTCTCAACTTACTCGGTAAACTAGATTATTTGATTTTCTAATTGTGAACAATGTTTCTTCCGAGTCTGTCACTGATATGTGTAATATCTGAATCGATGTGTTCGTCACTATTTGACCATATAATTATGCAATGTTCCTCGGCATCATTATTAACATTTTGAGACTGTGTGTCACATATTATAACACTATTGTCTGCATTGATGTGTTCATCACTATCTGACGATATAATCATGCACTATTCCTCGTCATCATAATTAGCATTTTTAGGCTGTGTGTCACATAATATAGCACTATTGGCTTTCTCATTTTCACTGTTTTTTTTTTCATTATCAGCTTCGTCTGAAGATGAGTTATCTTCAGGAAAAAAGACTTTTAATATGTAATCATGTGAATCATATGAATCCACTAATTCATTGTCGTCCTGAGTATCACAAATTTCAACTTCAGTTTCTTCTTTGGAAAATAGCAGTTTTCCAGGGAAAAAAATCGATATATAATCATGCGATTTGCGGCCAATCATGTTTTCTTCATTTATAGGCCATCTACTGTATATGGTCACTATGAAGTATCGAACGGGATAAAACAATGAACTCATATGCATGATAATGATTGGCGATCTGGAAAGATAGAATACTTAGTCGCATAATTATGGCTGCCACTTGATCCTTACGAGTTTTGCAGACATGCAAGTATATATATTATTAGAAGTTTCATTGTCTATGAAACGTGAGCTCCAAAGATATATTTTTGAAAGTCTGGACATTACCGTTGTACATAGCAAATTAATTAAAAGCGAGAATTCTGGCACTGAAAATCCTTCGTTGAAAACAGTGAGTATCGCACTTGTTTAGCGTTCTAGCTACCTACTAGCGATATCAACTGTATGCCCATAGGAGATTGTGGAGGTAATTGATCACTTGTTTACTGCACCTATTCGTAGGATATGATGATCATGAACTTCGCACATAGGGATTTGAACGATTTATATCAATTTCGTTAAACTTAAGGTACATTACTATATATATATATAATATATATATATATATATATTATATATATATAGATATATATATATATATATATATATATATATATATATATAATATATATATATATATATGATATATATAATATATATATAGAGAAATAAATAAATAATAAATATAAATATATATATAGATATATATATATGGGTATATATATATATATATATATATATATATATATATATATTGTATATATATATATATATATATATATATATATATAAATAAATAAATATATTATATATATATATATATATAATATATATATATATATATATAAAATAAATAAATAAATATATATATATATATATATATATATATATATATATATATATATATATATATATATATATATATATATATATATAAACATATATATATACACGCATTTCTTAATATAAATTTATTAAATTATTATTATTATTATATATTAATATATATTATATAATATATATTATATATAATATATTATAAGTTAATATATATATATGATGATATATCTTAATTAAACATATTTCAACGCATTTACATTTGTATTAATATACATAATATTGCTTACCACATACTATATATATAATCAATATAATTACATATATGTATTATGGTTTCTAATATAATGTATAATATTAACAATATTTAATTTGGTATTATCATTCGAGCTACAAATGTCCTTTAATATCTAAATTCACTCTACTTCGGAATTGATATATTTTCATATATGTGCCGAAGAGGAATTTTTTAGTTGATAATAATTTCGTCCCCACATTGGATCGAACCACCGTCCAAGTGGACGAGAACGAAATCAGGACAGACAGTGACGCAATGAAGTCAGGTGACTTGATAGCGTCACTGTCTGTCCTGATGTCGTTCTCGTCCACTTGGAGTGAATTTAGATATTAAAGGACATTTGTAGCTCGAATGATATATAAAATGAATCACGGTTCGATGTGATAATTATTCATATATATGTATATGTATGTATATATATACATATATATATGTATACTATATATACATATATATACATTAATACATATATATATA
>NC_061109.1:14813294-14820794 GCF_015104395.2 Macrobrachium nipponense | reverse complement strand
GCCGTAGGCAGTGTGTGATCCCAGGCCGCTTGGAAATGCCCTGATTCGTCCTCAGTCTAAGCCAGCTTCTGTTATCGGGCAGATGTGCTCGCCTCTGACTTGAAGTCACCCCCTTTGTTTCGTCGTCGTGGGTTGGAGCCCTCCTAAGACATCACTAAGGACTACAGGTATGTCTCAAAAGTGCAAAATCCAACCAGTCCTATTCCTTCAAGACAAATCTTACTATTTCCATTTTCAAATTTCTCTTTTATAACTCCTTTACTGGACGTCCTTTGTCCACCATCATAGCACGTGCTACCCCTGTGACCTGGACAAGATTAAGTCTTCATTGAACATTTCATTTAAGCACTAGAGTTCCTCCTCTTGTGTGTGATTAAAGATAAACACCCTCCATAGTGATTAGCTGAGATATTAAGCAAGAAGTCTTTAGTTTATGTTGTGTGTAATTTGGGAATTCATTTCCAGATTGCTGAGTCCATGCAGTAGATGTTGATTTCGGCCAGTTTTTCCACTTTGTGAAAGATAAGAGTTCCAGACAGTACACAGCCTCCCCCACATGGCATACCTGCCTTGCCTTTGTATCAGGCCATTCAATGTTGCTTGTAAATAAATGTAAAGTAGATTAATCCGCTGAGTTTTCAATGGCGACCTTGCATTCCCTTTAACAATTATCTAAGGTAAGTCATAAGAACTCCATTTTCCCATATTTCCTCTCTTTTTACCCTTACGTTTTGGACAAAGGCCATCTCAATCATCCCATGACACGTGGCGGGCCTCGCCTGCCTGTCACGGGACAAGTGGCAGGCCTTGCCAGCCCGTTCTGGGACACGAGGCGGGCCTCGCCCGCCCATCCCGGGACACTTGGTGGGCCTCGCCCGCCCGTCCTGGGACATGTGGCGGGCACCGCCCGCCCGTCCTAGGACACGTAGCGGGCGCCGCCGCCTGTCCTGGGATGGGCGGGCCTCACCCGCCAAGCGGGCCACGCCCGCCCGTCCTGGGACATGTGGCGGGTCTCACCTGCCCATTTCAGGACACGTGGCGGGCCTTGCCTGCCCGTCCCGGGACATGTGGTGGGCCTCACCTGCCCGTCCTGGGACACGTGGCAGGCCTCGCCCACCTGTCCTGGGACATGTGGCTGGCAAGGCCCGCCCATCCCGGGACACTGGGCGGTCGCCGCCCACCCTTCCCAAGACACGTGGCGGGCTGAGGCCCGCCCGCCCCGGGACACGTGGCGGGCTAGGTCCGCCTGTCCCGGGACACGTGGTGGGCCTCGCCTGCCCATCCCGGGGAACGTGGCAGGCCCCGCCCGTCTGTCCCGGGACACATGGCGGGCCTCGCTGCCCGTCCTGGGACATGTGGGTGCCCGCCCGTCCCGGGACATGTAGCGGGCTTCGCCCGCCCATTTCGGGACACGTTGCAGGCTTCGCCCGCCTGCCCCGGGACACTTGGTGGGCCACACCCGCCCATCCTGGGACAAGTGGCGGGCCTCACCCGCCTGTCCCAGGACAATTGGGAGGCCTCGCCTGCCCGTCCTGGGACACGTGGTGGGCCTCGCCTGGCCGTCCTGGGACACGTGGCGAGCCCCACCCACCTGTCCTGGGACAGGCAGGCGGGGCTCTCCACGCGTCCCGGGACGGATGGCGGGCTCCGCCCACCCGTCCCGGGACGTGTGACGAGCCCCGCCCGCCCGTCTCGTGACGTGTGGCGGGCCCCGCCCGCCCATCTTGGGACGGGTGGCGGGCTTCGCCCGTCTGTCCCATCATAGACAACACCTTTGCTTAGTCTTAAGCACGGTTTACACGCTACGATAAATTGATAAATTGTTGCGATTTATTGTAATGAAAAGGTTGTTACAATTTGTCGTTACGTGTAAACAGGAGATCGTAGCGATTTATTGGAGTTGGAATTGGATTGAGAGGTTGGTGCCAGCAGTCTCAAGTCTATATGCATCGTAACGACAAGTTTGAACGTGTAAACAAGGTTCCAAGATATCGTTACAATCTAGCTCATTTTCAGATTGACTGCTGTGAAGTCCTGGTGCGCAAGAGCTAATTCTAAATATAAACTTAATACACAGTGATGGCTAATTCTAAGCAAACTCCTCATGAGTTCTTAATTAAGCGAATTCATTGAACTTTATCGGAGTTTTCCGTGTTTGTGGAAGATAAAGTCCCACGAATACTCTTTATTTTTTTGACAACAGTGTTTCTTTCAGCTAAAGGATCAAACTCTTTGTATTTCTTCACTAGTTCTGCATAGGCCAGGTCCTTTTTGTTCCTATCAGAGTGTTTCCGCCTCTTGTTTCTTCCATGACGGTCAAGTAAAGACTAAAAATATTGGATTAAAAATTGTTGCATGTAAACGATCTTTCAATCATCCAATAGATCGTTATTATCTCAGTGTTCAACAAATCGCTACAATTTATCGTAGCGTGTAAACCGTGCTTTAGAACCAGAACATGCCACTGACTCCTTCCAATTTTCCTGGGGCTTCTCTGAATCCTTTCAATTCTCCTGAGGCTTCTCTGAATCCTTTCAGTTCTCCTGGGGCTGCTCTGAATCCTTCAGTTCTCCTGGGGCTTCTCTTGGAATCCATTCAGTCTCCCTGGGGCTCCTCTGAATCCTTTCAGTTCTCCTGGGCTTCTCTGAATCGTATGTTCTTCTTCTGGCTCTCCACCAATCCTGTCATTTTCCTCAAGCTTTCTTCAATCCTCCCATCTTCCTTTTCAGGAATCAATAAAACTCTTAAGAAAACATTTTAGCATATTTATTTACCTGTAACTTCATCTTCCTTCAAGGATCAACAAAGCAAACTTATTACAAATAAACATTAAACTTTCCATACAACAAACATTGTCCTCAAATTTTTCACATCTCATCTGTCTTTGTGAGGCCAGCGCCTTTCCTTGAAGATCGCGCCATTCCTTGGAGATCGCGCCACTACTTGAAGACGATCAGCTGCTCCTTCAGTTTCCAGTTGTCTTTCTCCAGGTTCTTCAGGTTGTAAACCAATTTCACCTTCGTTCCTCGCAGCTGTCCAACCTCATCTTCCAGCTTTTTGTTCCGTTCGCCCTGGACACAGGTCTTCCTCTCCAGCTACGATTTCCTTTTGCTAGAAGGCATGTCAGCTCCTTCCTCTTGAGTTTCGCAGCCTCAACTTCACACTGAAGTCCACACTTTTCCTTCCTGAGGTTTTCCACTTCCTTCTGCAGGCGCTCGAACCTGACCTCGACGTCTTTCCTGCCGGATTTGCGCTTTTCGGTCGCGTCCTTTTGTTCCTGGATGAGCCTCGCCATCCGCGCTGCTTCTTCGCTTTTTTAACCAATTTCATTTGTCTTTTCCATCAGCTGTTGATTTTCATCTGTGATCTTGAGGGTCTTGTCTTCCAGCTGCCGATTTTCCCTCTTTTCTTGGTCGTTCTCTCTCTTCAGGAACAACGTGTCAGCTGCGAGCGAGTAGGCCCTTTCTTGCTAGACCTGCTGTTGCAACACCTCCTGAGTGATCTGGATCACACGAGTGTGTTCTTCCCTTCCGCCCGCCTTCTGAATCTCTTCAATGTTGTCGAGCCTCTGTTGCAGCTGAAGAATTATCCTGTCCAAGTTCACCTGCTGCTCTCTCTCTCTGGCACCGGATGGTGTCTTCCAAGCCGCAATTCTCTCCTTCAGTTCCTTCTCCTTGGGCTGTCCAACTCCATCAACAGTAGTCAGGAAGAACCTCACCAGTGAATAGGCAGCCACAATAAACAAGATGACTATTCCTGCGTAAGACTTCTCTCCGTATTTCGAACAATATCTGGACATACCCAGTTCACATACTCTCATCTCACTCTCTCAATTTTTCTTTGATTTTCTATATTCCACGAGAGATATTTCGATTTATCAAAATATAGCAGGAATTATTCTGAACATTTTTTTTAACTCTGCCTTGTCTCTTGGTGTTATAAATAGCTGAAATATCTCTCTCACTCTCAGGGATTTTTTGCAGTAAATATCTTCTTTGTCTGATATCTATCTATCTCTCTCTCTCTCTCTCTCTCTCTCTCTCTCTCTCTATGCGGGACTTTTTGTTAATCTTATCTGTTAAAATAAATTTGGGGATTTTCCTTTATTTACCTTTTTGTCTATAAGAAAAACAATACTACCTACAGCGGTCAATTGCAGCTTAGGGGAAAAATGGCCATTTTTCTAGGGCAAGTTTCATTTTTATTGAATTTTACAGGATAACTAATTAAAAGACACAATTCTAAACGAATTAGCCGAAACATCAATGACTGAACACTTGAAAATGGAATTCAAATTTTCATCATCTCTATGAAATTTCCAGTTTTAAAACAATTTGATGATATAGTGTGGTTACACAGTACTGTAGGAGTGCTGCATATTTCATTGGAATACAACATTATTTAAAACTACTGTTATTCAAATTAACCGTCCGTCACAGAATTGTACAAAGAATTTCCAGTCACATAACATGGATTCCCTGGAAAATGACTTTGTGGTTAATCAAAGGTGTGTTTACTTTTGTTCTTTTACTGAATTGGGACTGAATTTCGATTCCAGGTGATTAAATGTGATTAAATTAAAAGACACAAATCTAAATGAATTAGCGAAAAAACACAAAAGAAATACATTACATATTATATATATATATATATATATATATATATTATATATAGATATATATATATATATTATATATATATAGATGGTATATTATATATATATATATATATATATATATATATATATATATATATATATACATATATCTGTAGGTATCGTATGTATTGTATATATAGTATAATATAGAATATATATATATATATTATATATATATATATATATGATATATATATATAATATATAAAATAAATATATATATGTAGGTATACTGTATTAAATATATATATGTCATATATATGTATATATATATATAGAATATATATATATATATTTATATATAATGTATTATATATACACACACATATATATATATATATATATATATATATATATATATATATATATATATATATATATATATATATATATATATATGTATTTCTTTTGATGTTTCGGCTAATTCATTTAGAATTGTGTCTTTTAATTTAATCACATTTAATCACCTGGAATCGAAATTCAGTCCCAATTCAGTAAAAGAACAAAAGTAAACACACCTTTGATTAACCACAAAGTCATTTTCCAGGGAATCCATGTTATGTGACTGGAAATTCTTTGTACAATTCTGTGACGGACGGTTAATTTGAATAACAGTAGTTTTAAATAATGTTGTATTCCAATGAAATATGCAGCACTCCTACAGTACTGTGTAACCACACTATATCATCAAATTGTTTTAAAACTAGAAATTTCAGAGAGATGATGAAAATTTGAATTCCCTTTTCAAGTGTTCAGTCATTGACTAATTAATTATGTAGTATACTACCCGGGTGTTTCGAAATTAGAGCCCACCCCCCCAATCCACAGAACAAATGGAAAGTTATGAAGTTTTCTGCTATAGGCTATCTCCAAGTACATTATCTTAAGTTTCTATTAAGTAATTTTTCATTTTACATTTCTTGTATTTTCAGACTGAGTGACGGAGTTAGATACAGCCATGGCTATCGACTTGGAGGAAATCAGATGGATTGACCGAATCCGGGCTATAACTTTCAGAGGCCAGGGATGCCGGCACATCCTTCATTTCATGTTCCTGGATAGCTAAATGCATTAAAAGAGATGAATCCTTTGTTAAAAGAAACTGGGAAAAAATCTATATGACTGTCATCGCGAAAAGAGTGAGAATCTTGTAAGGGCTGAAGTCCTTACTCAGGAGTCAAAAGACATCATAGCTGGGGCATTGGGTAGACCAAGAAAGTCTTTATGTAAATTGGCGCTTGAACCAGAAACAAAAAGGGGAAAGAAGAGAAGTTATAGTGCCGTTTATCATGAGTTGAAAAAATCTGGTATCAAGCCATTTCATGTTATCAGCAAGCCCAACCTCACTCAGCAACAGAGAGAAGACCGTTCATGGTTTTGTGGGTCATTTCTTAAAGATTGGGATGAAGCTGACTTTCTCCATGTTGTCGCATAAGATGAATTCTTTATTTACAGTCAGGAAGCCAAATCATAAAAATGACATCATTTGGGCTGCAAAGTTGGATGATATCAGCGATGACGTGCGCCATTGCCAAGTTGTGAAATTTCCTGAATGTTTGGGAATTTTTCTCCGTTTCACAGCCAAACGGTTAATGTAGATCATCAAAGAAAAAGGACAGTCATGGAATGGCAAATACTTCAGAGAAACTGGGCTTACTGGTGGAGCATTTCCTTTCCTCAAAGATTCTGAAAATGTGTTATCTGTTGAAGAAATCACATTTTTGCATTATAAGGCACCATGTTTCAAGGCTCTTCAGACACAGGAGCTGCTCCGAAACAGTGGTATCGATTTCTTCTCGTCAAGTGAATTTCTAGGTAGCTCCCCTGACCTTAATGTGTGAAAACTTGGTAGTATCTTGATGGATCGTGTTGAAGCGCACACAGTGAACTATGATGGTATACCCAGCCTTGACGACCTGCGAAGAGAAGTGACTGAAGTGCTCAGGGAAATGGAGTTTGAGTCTCAGCTTTTTTGCGATTTACTGAAATCATATCCCTCAAGAATGCAGGCTGTAGTACAGGCAGATGGAGGCCACACAAAATATCAAATACTCAAAGAGAAACTTAAATAAATATCTGTTCTGAATTACTATTGTTTTTGTCCATATCAATTTTAGTTTATGCTGTAGAGGAGGGGGGTGGGCTTTAATTTCGAAACACCCTGTATATATGTTCATACAATTGAGTAACCTACCTACCTATATTGGATATCATTTCTATCGCTATGGAATGCATCCACCTACAATTCCAGTACCTGTTATTTAGTATAAGACTGAACCGTCTTCTCTACCAGAGAGAGAGAAACGACAGTTACATTTGCTTTGAACTTGAGAGCAATTTTTTTTACCTGGTGCAGTAGTTTTCATCAATTGAGACACAATAATCCATATTTAAGATATTTAATTATCTAATTAATTTTGTCTTGAGACCACTAAACTAAACAAAAACAAGAAAATGCTGGCACATTTCATAATCATACAAACTCGCATTGTTAAGAATGCAGAAGTCTGCAGAAATAGTTATGTAGGGAATATATTAGCTAGGAAAATCTACTAGTAGAGTTATGGTAGATGAAGGCGAAGGAGAGGTAGAGAGAGAGGTAGAAACTGAATGCAAAATAGGATGTTTGAAAAGTGAGACCCATAAAACCAGCACCTTCGACAACAAAATGTGATGAGGCAAGTTGTAAGTGTTGAACCTTGACCGATCAAGTGGGTGGTTACTATGGATCACAGCACCCACTAGGATTCGCTCAAGGGTGGGACAGGAAACAGTAGGCGTTCAAGTTCAACCAATTAAGAAGAAATAGGGTGTTCGCGAGTTGAAAAGAAGGAGGAGTCTGA
>NC_061109.1:14789657-14807794 GCF_015104395.2 Macrobrachium nipponense | reverse complement strand
TACAGTGGTGGTTGCTACCTCTGGAAGAGAAACAAAGGGATCTCTCTAAGAACACAGAAACCCAGACCTAGTGTTGTTCTCCGACGCGTCGGAGACAGGTTGGGGAGCGACATTAGGCTCAGAGGAAGTGTCAGGCACCTGGGAACCAGCACAGGTGTCTTGGCACATAAACTGCAAAGAGCTCTTCGCCGTACATCTGGCCTTGAAGAGCCTAGAAACCTCTGGTGTCAAACAAGGTAGTGCAAGTAAACGTGGACAACACCACCGCACTTGCCTACATTCGGAAACAGGGAGGGACGCACTCCTCGCTTCCTTTACGAGCTCACGAGAGAACCTATTACTTTGGACGTCTCACAGGAACATCTCCCTGCTGACAAGGTTCGTACAGGGAGTAAGGAATGTGAGGGCGGACAGGCTCAGCAGGAGGAACCAGGTCCTTCATACAGAATGGACTCTACACGAGGAAGTGTGTCTCGATCTCTGGTCTCTGTGGGGAACTCCTCATGTGGATCTCTTCGCAACATTCATTTCAAAAAGGCTCCCAGTGTTTTGCTCGGTCGTGGAAGATCCAAGAGCAATTATGGTAGACGCCTTCCTGCTAAACTGGTCTCGAGTAGACGTTTATGCTTTTCCCCCATTCAAAATCCTGGGGTTAGTAATGAAAAAGTTTGTGGCGTCAAAGGAGACGAGGATGACGTTAATAGCCCCCTTTTGGCCGGCCCAGGAATGGTTCACGGAGGATGGTAGAGTGGATCGTAGACTTTCCAAGATCCCTACCAGGAAGGACGGATCTTCTCAGACAACCACACTTCAAGAGGTACCATCAAAACCTCCCCGCTCTCGCTCTGACTGCCTTTCGACTATCGAAAGACTTGTCAGAGCGAGAGGCTTTTCTCGCGAAGTGGCAAGCGCGATCGCGAGAGCACGCAGAACCTCCACTACGAAAGTATACCAATCGAAGTGGGAGGTATTTAGAAGGTGGTGTAGATCCAAGAAGTTTGTCCTCTCCACTACCTCTATAGCGGAAATTGCTGATTTCCTGCTATTCCTAAGAGAAAAATCTCATCTAGCCGTATCCACAATAAAGGGATACAGAAGTATGCTCTCGGCTGTATTCAGGAACAGAGGATTAGATCTGGCAAATAATAAAGATCTCCACGATCTCATAAGGTCTTTTGAGACTTCAAAGTCTAAGGAACCAGTACCTCCGAACTGGAACCTAGACGTAGTCCTCAAGTATCTGTCATCGGAAAGATTCGAACCTCCTCATCTGGCATCGTTTAGGGACATGACCAGAAAATGCCTATTCCTGTTATCTTTAGCTACGGCAAAGAGAATTAGTGAATTGCATGCTCTGCAGGATAAAGTAGGATGGATTCAAGGGAGACTGCGGCTATTTGCTCGCTAAGACCTGTTTTTAGTTTTTTTCGAAAAAACGAGAATCCCACGAATCCCTGGCCTAAGTCTTTCGAAGTCAAAGGACTGTCGAGTCTCGTAGGCAGAGAAGCAGAGAGGTCTCTATGCCCTGTTAGAGCTCTGAAGTTCTACCTTCAGAGAAAGCATCAGATGGGAGGTTCTAGACAAGGTCTTTGGTGCGCGGGTAAAAAGACCCCACAAGACTGATGTCCAAGAATGCGCTGGCATTCTTTGTAAGAAACGTCATTACAGACGCTCATAAGGCCTGTCCTGACGAACAGTTACAATTGTTGAGAGTAAAAGCTCATGAAGTGAGAGCTATAGCGACGTCTCTCTCGTTTCATAAGAATATGTCGCTTAAAAACATCATAGATACGACATTTTGGAGATGCAACTCAGTATTTGCATCTCATTACTTGAAAGACGTGCGCTGTGACATATGAGAAGGTGTTTTTCTCTAGGTCCTTTCGTAATCGGCGGATACGATTCTGGGTACGGGAGCCGACACCAATCCTTAAATGTATATACTGTTCTTCTTTTTTGGATATGGTCGAGAGTCTCTTCGAACAATGGAGGACTTGGCTCGCACGGGCGGCCGTCTATGTTGTTCAGTAAGAGAATTCTTGTCATATCCAATTAGTTGAGTATAATTTTTTTTTGGAAAATTATGTATGTGTGCGGTAGTGGTTTTGAGTTACGGTTGTTGTGACGAGTTCGGGATTAACTCGTAACAACCTCCTTAGTTCTAACATATGGTTAGGATCAGGTGGTCGGGATTGGTTGTGTGCTCCTTCATAAGGTGTATTGTCATATAAGTGGATCAGCACCCATTGACAAAGTCCTTTTAGGCTCTGCCGAGTAAGCGGATAAGACCCCATCGGCAGACCCACAAGAACTCTTGGCCATAGATCATATATCTCGCTAAAGTTTCTTGAGGTGATGCAGACTACTGGGCAAACACCCACGAAGTCTACCACCTATCAGGTAGGAACCAAGGTTTTATTTATACCTACAACATATGTTGTTTACCTGTCTATTCCATATAGAAGCTGTCTCTTACCCTCCACCGAAGGGTGCCAATCAGCTATGTATATATCTGACAGGTAAGTTGATTGTATGAAAATGATATTGTTATGTTACAATAAAGTTTCATACATACTTACCTGGCAGATATATACAATTAAAGGCCCACCCAGCCTCCCCGCAGGAGACAGGTGGAAGAGAGAAAATATGATAGAAAACGGGGATGGTTCCTAGTCCTGCCACCCAGGGCAGGCCGGTAGATCACCTGACCTACCTGTAGCGAGTGGCGCGAAATTTGAATTTCTGTCGGGGACGACGGAGTCTTAGCTATGTATATATCTGCCAGGTAAGTATGTATGAAACTTTATTGTAACATAACAATATCATTTTAACATTGGACAAAGCTCAGAGGTTAACTGGGAATTTAACATTGGACATTGCTGAGAGGTTAAATAGGAATTTAACATTGGGCATAGCTCAGAGGTTAACTAGGAATTTAACATTGGACATAGCTCAGAGGTTAACTGAGAATTTAATATTGGACTTAGCTGAGAGGTTAACTGGGAATTTAACATTGGGCATAGCTCAGAGGTTAAATAAGAATTCAACATTGGATAAAGCTGAGATTAGATAGGAATTCAACATTGGACATAGTTCAGAGGTTAAACAGGAATTTAACATTGGACATAGCTCAGGGGTCAACTGAGAATTTAAAGTTGAACATAGCTCAGAGGTTAACTAAAAGTTTAACAATGGACATAGCTTAGAGGTTAAGTGGGAATTTAACATTGGACATAGCTCAAGGTTAAATAGGAATTTAATATTGGACAAAGCTGAGGTTAAACATGAATTTAACATTGGAAATAGCTCAGAGGTTAACTAGGAATTTAATATTGTGAATAACTCAAGAGGTTAACTAAGAATTTAGCATTGGACATAGCTCACGAGGTTAAATAGGAATTTAATATTGGACAAAGTTCAGATGTTAACTAAGAATTTAACATTGGACTGAGCTCAGAGATTTACTGGGAAATTAATATTGGGCATAGCTTAGAGGTTAACTAGGAATTCAACATTGGACATAGTTCAAATGTTAACCCTTTAACGCCGAAGTGGTATAATAAAAATTGTCTCCCGTATGCCGGGGGGGTCTCGGAGTGACCGCCGAAGCGGAAAAAATATTTTTTTCAAAAAATCACAGCGCGCTTAGTTTTCAAGATTAACAGTTCATTCTTGGCTCCTTTTTTTTGTCATTGCCTGAAGTTTAGTATGCAACCATCAGAAATGAAAAAATATCATTATCATATATAAATAATGCGAAATATGATAGCGCGAAAACAAAATTTCATATATAATTGTATTCAAATCGCACTGTGAGCAAAAGGGTTAAAGCTGAGTTAATTTTTTTTCGTTATATTGTACCCTAAATTGCAATCATTTTGGTATACAACACATTGTAAAACGATCAAAGCAACACAGAGAAAATATTATCACAAATTGATGCATGAATTCGTAATGCGCGGATGTAAAAAAATGTTTTTTTCAAAAATTCACCATAAATCTAAATATTGTTCTAGAGACTTCCAATTTGTTTCAAAATGAAGATAAATGATTGAATATTACTATACTGTAAGAGTTTTAGCTTACAATTGCAGTTTTTGACCATTTCGAACGAGTTAAAGTTGACCGAATGTCGAATTTTTTTTATATTTTTTCTAAGCAAATATTTAAAAAATGAGAAATGCTACAACCTTCAATTATTTTTTTTTTGTATTTTATATGAAATTGCGCACATTTTCATGTATAAAACTGTATGAAACGCGTAATATGAAACAGAGCAAATATTACGAGAATGCGACTTAGCATTTCGGAGATTTGCGGCGGAGAATCCGCGCACCGAGGGAAGAAAAGTTTTTTTTTTTAAATTCACCATAAATCTAAATATTGTGCTAGAGACTTCAAATTTGTTTCAAAATGAAGGTAAATGACTGAATATTACTAGACTGTAAGAGTTTTAGCTTACAATTGCATTTTTCGACCATTTCGGTAGAGTCAAAGTTGACCGAACATGGTTTTTTTTTCTATATCGTGATTTATATGCAAATATTTCAAAAATGAGAAAAGCTACAACCATTTTCATATATAAAACTTTATGTAACGGCTAATTTAAAATGGTGCAAACATTACGACAATCGGACGAAAAAATTTCTGATTTTTTTCGGAAGTTACCACGCCGATGTAAGGAAAAAATTTTTTTTTTTCCATAAATTCACCATAAATCGAAATATTGTGCTAGAGACTTCCAATTTGTTGCAAAATGAAGGTAAATGATTGAATATTACTAGAATATTTATAAGAGTTTTAGCTTTCAGTTGCGTTTTTCGACCATTTCGGTAGTCAAAGTTGACCGAAGGTGGAAATTTTGGCACTTATTGTTATTTATATGAAAATATTTCAAAACTGATAAAAGCTACAACCATGGGTTGTTCTTAGTTGTATTGTACATGAAATTGCGCACATTTCCATGTATAAAACTTTATATAACGGCTAATTTAAAATGGTGCAAACATTACGCCAATCGGATGAAAAAAATTTTGATTTTTTCGGAAGAGTTACCGCGCGGACGTAAAGAAAAAGCTTTTTTCATAAATTCACCATAAATCGAAATATTGTACTAGAGACTTCCAATTTGTTGCAAAATAAAGTAAAATGATTGAATATTACTAGAACATAAGAATTTTAGCTTACAATTGCGTTTTTCGACCAATTCGGTAGTCAAAGTTGACCGAAGATGGAAATTTTGGCACTTATTGTTATTTATATGAAAATATTTCAAAACTGATAAAAGCTACAATCATGAGTATTTTTTGTTGTTGTATTCTACATGAAATTGTGCACATTTTCATATAAAATACTCCCATGTAACGGCTAATTTAAAATGGTGCAAAAGTAATGTCAAAGTGACAAAATAATTTCTGAGATGTGTCACTGATACTTTTTAGTGCGATAAAAAAGAAATTCATTCTTGCGCGCCTGCATAACGATTGTAAACAAAAGAACGCCTTGATCCGTGAGCTCCCAGCATCCCCCAAAACGCGTGATTCAAAAGTTTTTGCCCGGTAGGCCTATAAGTATTTTTTCGCTAATTTTTAAAAAAAATTTTATTGACGTACCATACATCCAATCGGCACCCAACAGACAATTTATGTCGACGTATAATACGTCCAATCGGCGTTTAAGGGTTAAGTAGGGATTTAACATTGGGCATAACTCACAGATTAACTAGGGATTTGATATAGGACATAGCTCAAAGGTCAACTAGGAATTGAACATCGGACACAGTTCAGAGGTTAAATAGGAATTTAGGCTCATAGGTTAGCTACGAATTTAACATGGGATAGCTTAGAGGTTAACTAGGAATTTAATATTGGACGTAGCTCAAAGGTCAACTAGGAATTCAACATTGGACATAGTTCAGAGGTTAAACAGGAATTTAACATAGGACATAGTTAAGAGATTAACTAGGAATTCAACCGTGGACATAGCATTTGAACTGTGCGAGATAGACTTCATATATGGCATGCATACTGCACCAATAAAGTTTATGTGCAATGAATTCAAGATCACTCTCGTCTTCCTTGCCATCTGCTAGGGAGACTCACTACCCCCTAATGTGTTAGAAAAGATGACTTATGTATGGAGCGATGGTGGATGATGTCCTTGATGTAGAGAATGAAGTAAGGAAGAGGATTGTAGGAAGAAACAGATAAGGAATAGACAAATGTAAACCACTGTCTACCATAGGTCAAGAAAGGTAGGTAAGAGACAAACCCAATCTAGGACACCCACCAGGAGTCAGTACAGAGATGCCAGCACATCTCAGCAGCAGGGAAAATGTTCTGGCACTATCTGTGTTTAAACTGCCAGAAATGCTGACACAATGCAAGTGAATGCCATGCTTCAGCACTCTGTACCTATCACAGAAATGGGACACAGTGTATGGGATTGCAAGGTTAGAATGAGACACATCATTATCACAAAAAAGAAAGAGAAATGGTTGACAGTCTCCTTATCCCCAAAGGAACAAGAATATGAAATCAAGCACTGCATTGAACCTGGTATTCAATCAAGACCAGACAATTAACTACTCTTTGGGTGATCATTCAGTGAATTTTCCCCAGGCCATGCCAATGACTATGCCTACCTATTTGAAGAGGAGAAAGAAGTATCAAAACTTTCAAAGATAAGCCTTCAAATAATCAATCTTAATAAAATGCACATTTGTAGAAGAGGGATCTAATCATAGGCTCATGTTTCCTCTTATGTTGGCTACAGTAAACCCACAACAGCATTCTTTGACACAGGATCGCCAAAGAATGTTGCTTAGTAAAGTTTACAAAGAATATTTTTCTCACAAATTTAAAGCCTGTGGCAGATCACAGATATTGTGGAAATAACATGAGAATGCTGGAACAAATTGATTTTCCATTTCAAATAGGAAAATGTTCACTCAAAGAATGGTTATCCAACTATGGATTGGGATGGAATTCCAAGGACTCGCTTAGAGAACAACTGATTATAAGGAAGGGTTGTCTGACTTCAAATTTTGTACATGAACTTCCCTGACAGATATATACTTAGCTATAGTCTCCGACGTTCCCGACAGAATTTCAAATCTCGCGGCACACACGACAGGTAGGTCAGGTGGTCTACCTTACCCGCCGCTGGGTGGCGGATGTACGAACCACTCCCGTTTGCTTGTCAGATTTTTCTCTGTCACGGGAACGATAACAACTGTTCTCGGTCCTCTCGATAGTTTTCGATTCTCGCTTGCTGGAGTTAATTTGGACTTCTTTTGGTGACGTATTCGCTTTGTTTGGCTTGGCATACGCTGATTGTGCCCCGACCGGTTTGATTTTGAGTTTTCTTGATTTTCTAACGATGTCTGACCTAGATTCAGTAGTTAAAACTTCGGTTTTGTTTAGGGTTTGCATGAATGAAGGATGTAAGGTGAGGTTGCCGAAAGCTTCGGTAGACCCTCACACGGTTTGCATGAAATGCAGGGGGAATGAATGTTCTTTTGCTAACCCTTGTAGTGAATGTAAGGGATTGAATGAAGAAGAATATAAGGCTCTCTCTTCTTATGTTAGGAAGTTGGAACGTGATAGAGTGCGTAAGGCTTCCTCTAGAAGTTCTAGTAGATCTAGAATGAGTGAGTTGGATGTGGATCCTAATACTAACGTAGAATTAGAACCTTCTTCCCAAGTTGCAGCCCCTGCTCCCCGCACCGAAGCCGAAGATTCGCCTTCGGAGGCGGCAGCTCTGAGAGCCACGATTCTTTCTATGGATCAGAAGATTCGTCAGTTGGAAGGTAAGGAGAGTGTTAGTGATCAGTGCAGTGTCCCCAGTGTTGTGGAGGGTGCGTCTGACCGGCTCCTTAGTGCCTCTAGGCCTAGACCTCTTCCAGACTCCCAGTTCCAGTGGAGTAGGAAAGTCGAAAGCCGCAAGAGGGCTAGGGCTAGGGACCCCCAACCCCCACGGTCAGGCGTCCCCTCGGCAGATCCTGAAGTACGCTCCCAGGCTGCCTCGGATCGCTACAAGAAGGAGCTCCTACGCCAATGCTTCTCCTCTTCGTCTTCTCCCTCTCCGAAGAGAGGTTGGAACTCCCCGGATGCGTCGCGCCCGTTGAAGAGGGCTTGGAAGGCTCCCTGCAGTCCTTTGGCTTCTAGTCCGGAGGTTTTCCCGGAAGAATCGTCGGTGGAGGCGAAGAAACCCAAGAAATCCTGTAATCGTTCTTCTTCTCACGCTCCTCGCTCGGCGCCTGCTTCCGAGGAAGAACAACAAGATTCTCCTACGAGAGTACTCGCGGGACTTCAAGCTCAGATCATGGCGCTAGCAGACTCTCTAGCAGTTAGATCATCGGTAGGAAGAAGGACGTTTCTCTTCCGATCAAGAGATCTAGGCGCCGCTCTTCAGAGGATCGTTCTCCTCTTTTTAGGCGTTCTCCTTCAATATGGGGAAGGTTTCGTATGAAAAGGTAGGGCTGGGCTAACCGTCGAGCGCCCTCGCTCTTCCTGGCTCTCTTTCGAACTTGCAAAGGCGCCCCAAACATCGGTAGGACGCTCTATGGAGAAAGAAGTTTTTTCTCCAGATTGGATTCCCGCTTCCGGTAAGCGCACTGCACCTGCTCATCACGCTATTTCTTCAACTCCCTCGCGTGAGACTTCTCCTCAGCAGCCTCAAGATCCTAGAAGGCGCCCTTATACAAGTAGGCGTTCTTCTTCCAGATGTCACTCTCCTCGAGTGTCGGATCGTGACTTCTCTCCTGACAGGCGTCAAGAGTCTGGTAGGAGTCGTGTGCATGATAGACGGCCTGCTGTTAGCCGCTCCCCGCAAGGTAGGCGCCAAGAGCCTACTGTACATCGATCTCCTAGTAGGCGCTCGTCTCTTTTAAGGCGTCATACTCCTGATTATTCTCCTCGGGGCAGACAACAAGAGTCTTTCAAGCGCCCTTCTCCGTGTAGGCGCTCTCCCGCTTCTAG
The DNA here is from genome assembly GCF_015104395.2 of Macrobrachium nipponense. NCBI lineage: Eukaryota > Metazoa > Arthropoda > Malacostraca > Decapoda > Palaemonidae > Macrobrachium > Macrobrachium nipponense. Next base: position 14,798,813 of record NC_061109.1, on the reverse strand, counting down.
GCGCACTACTCCTGACCGTTTGTCTCTTGGTAGGCACCAGGAATCTCGGAAGCGCCCTTCTCCAGGTAGGCGCTCGTTAGCTTTGAAGCGCCCTTCTCCTGAATGTTACCCTCTTGTTAGACGTCAAGAGTCTCGCAAGCAGCCTTCTCCTAGTAGGCACATTTCGCCTTCCAGTCGAACTTCCGTTGATCGTACTCAACTGGACAGGTATGGAGAGCCGCGCAAGCGCTCTTCTCCCGATAGGCGCTCTGCTCCCGATAGGCGCTCTTCTCCTGGCAGCCGCTCGCCTCAGGATAGGCGCAAAGAGTCTACTAGTAGGCGCTCGCCTCCTCGTAAGCGCCCTGTGGATGTTTCCGAGGATTCTCGGAGTAGGAGCCCTACCTCTCCTTCGGCTGAGATTCCGTCTACCTCGAAGAGGGAGTCTCATCGTAGACAACCCAGATCTTCTCATCGTTCTCCAGTGGATGTGAACTCTTCTAAGAGAGGGCGTTCTCCAACCTCTCGCTCAACTCCTACTAGGATCCCTTCGTCACCAAAGGATCTTCCGCGCTCGCCTCGACAAGACGTCCTAGAAGGTTCGGATGAGGAACCGAACACTTCTGCTGCTGTGTCTTCTTACAAGAAGCTTACAGAGCTACTTTTGCAAGTTTTTGGGGATTCCCTTACTCCTACGGCTCCTCCTTCTCCTCACTCACTTTTTTCAACGGCGAAGACAGCGAAGAGTTCTTCTTGTGTGAGGATGAAGCCAACTCTTTCAATGAAGAAGGCACTGAGGAGTTTTGGTTCCTGGATGGCTTCCAAAGAAGAAGCGGGGAAAACGATGTTCGCTTTTCCTCCTTCGAAGTTATCAGGACGCGCTGGTTTCTGGTACGAAACAGGAGAGTCCTTAGGATGGGTTCTACAGTCTTCGGCTGATTCGGATTTTTCGGCGCTGGTAGATTCGACAAGGAGAACTGCCCTTAACTCTGCTAAGACGACTTGGGCAATGAATGAATTGGATCACATGCTAAAAGGCATGTTTAGAGTGCTAGAAGTATTCTTCCTGATTGGTCGTTGGGGGTCCTAGCCAAGAAAATTGAAGTGCCAGAGCATTTTCGCCAGAAGATCTCATGTGTGTTTTGTCTTGTATGGACAAGTCAGTAAGAGACGGAGCGAGTGAAATCGCAATCCCTGTATGGGGCCGGGGATCGTGAAGAAGAGTCTGTTTATTGTTCCTTCTTAACGAAGTCTGTCTCCCATGCCCAGAGGTCTTCTTTGCTGTTTGCTCCTCTGTCTGCTCAGTTGTTCCCTAAACATCTAGTGCAGGACATTTCGAGATCACTTTCGGCTAAAGCCACCCAGGATCTTTGGCACAGTCGGCAAGAAAACCTCGCCCTTCCTTCCCTACCAAGGCTAAGAAGGAAAAGGCAAGTGTTCGAGAACCCTTTCGAGGGGCGTCTTCATCAAGAACCTCTACGTTTAGAGGTCGTAGACCTTCAAGAAAAGGGGTAAGACTTTCGCCAAAATCTGTTAAAGCCCCCCCAAATAACTTGCGCAAGTCCTTCAAACAACGGTGGGCGCCAGAGACTTAGAGTTTGCAGAAGTCTGGGCCCAAAAAGGGGCGGATCCATGGACCCTTTCTATTTTGAGGAGAGGTTACCTCATCCCTTCGTCGAAAGACCTCCCTTGACGACCATCCCAAGGGAACTGACGGCCAGGTACAGAGACCCCATCATGAATCAAGCTCTCCATCTAGCAGTAGATCAGATGCTGGAGAAGGGGGCTATCGAACTAGTGACAGACCATCATTCATCGGGCTTCTACAACCGCCTTTTCCTAGTTCCGAAGTCCTCAGGGGGATGGAGACCGTGTTGGACGTAAGCGCCTGAACTTCTTCGTAGAAAAGAAGAAGTTCACGATGGAAACGCCTTCATCAGTGCTGGCAGCACTTCATCCAGGGGACTGGATGGTTTCCTTGGATTTACAGGACGCTTACTTCCACGTACCGATCCATCCTTCCTCGAGGAAGTTTCTCAGATTCATGATGGGGAGAAAAAATTTTTAAAAATTTTTTTCAGTTCAGGGCTCTGTGTTTCGGCCTCTCGACGGCCCCTCAAGTGTTCACGGGGATTTTGAGGAATGTGGCTCAATGGCTTCATTTGAAAGGGGTGAGGATATCCATGTACCTCGACGATTGGCTAATAAGGGCCAATTCAGAAGATCGTGTTGAAGACTTACAAGTAAACTCTAGAATTGACGAAGGCGGGGAACTTCTCGTCAATTTCAAGAAGTCGTACAATAATTCTTCGAGCAAGAGTGTGTGTATCTCGGGATACAGATGAACTCTCTGAGTTTTCGGGCTTTTCCCTCTCAGGAAAGGATAGCCCGAGGATTCGAGAAAGTATAACAACCTTCTTAGGGAAAGAAGTATGCACAGTGAGGGAGTGGATGAGTCTGCTGGGGACGCTTTCCTCACTGGAGCAATTCGTTCCCTAGGAAGGTTGCACCTGAGACCGCTTCCAATTCTTTCTTCATCGGAATTGGAGTCGTCGTTTCTCAGTATTTGACGTTCTCAAACCCCTGTCGTTATCCCAGGACGTCGAGAAACATCTCTTATGGTGGACAGATCCCAACCTCTTTGCGAAGGGACTGTCTCTTCAATCCCAGACCCCCAACCTGGTGTTGTTCTCCGACGCGTCGGACACGGGGTGGGGGGCAACTCTGGGAACCAGCGAAGTGTCAGGTACCTGGGTGGGGGACCAGGTAGCCTGGCACATCAACAGAAAGGAGTTGATGGCTGTGTGGTTGGCTCTGAAGGCTTTCGAGCCCAAAGTCAGAAGATCGGTAGTGCAGGTCAACGCGGACAACACTACAGCTCTGGCATATATCAGGAATCAGGGGGGGACGCATTCCTTCTCCCTGTACGAGACAGCAAGAGACCTTCTTCTGTGGGCAGAAAGAAAGAGGAATCAAGCTTCTCACCAGGTTCGTGCAGGGAGAAAGGAATGTAAGAGCAGATCTCCTCAGCAGGAAAGATCAGGTCCTTCCCACAGAGTGGACCCTTCATCTGGATGTATGCCAGGGCCTGTGGAAGTTATGGGGCAGGCCACACATAGACCTCTTTGCCACGTCAAAGAACAAGAGGCTGGATCCTTACTGCTCTCCGATATCGGATCCAGAGGCATTAGCAATAGATGCTCTTCTTCTAGACTGGAGCGGACTCGACATCTACGCGTTTCCCCCTTCAAGATCCTGGGGCTAACCATCAAGAAGTTCGTAGAGTCCGATTCAAACGAGAATGACCTTAATCGCTCCCTTTTGGCCGGCCCAAGAATGGTTCACAGAGGTACTGGAATGGTTGGTGGACCCTTCCAAGATCGCTCCCGCTAAGGAGCGATCTACTCAGACAACCCCACTTCGACAGGTACCACAAAAATCTCCTCGCTCTCAGTCTGACTGGCTTCAGACTGTCCAAAGTTTGGTCAGAGCGAAAGGCTTTTCAGCAACAGCTGCTAAAGCAATCGCAAGAGCGAGGAGACCTTCCACCTTGCGTGTATACCAGTCAAAGTGGGATGTCTTCAGACGTTGGTGCAAGAGGAAGAACATTTCCTCTTCCAGTACCTCTGTGACCCAAATTGCGGATTTCCTTATTTTCCTCAAAGAAGAATGTCATCTGGTTGTGTCAACTATTAAGGGATACCGCAGTATGTTGGCGGCGGTATTTCGGCATAGAGGCTTAAATATATCCGATGATAAGGACCTGCATGATCTTATTAGATCATTTGAAACCATTAAGCGTCCTCATGTAGTACCGAACTGGAATCTAGACGTAGTTCTACAATTCCTTGGATCGTCTAGATTCGAACCTCCTGGCTTAGCCTCTTTCAAGGATCTGACGAAGAAGGCTATCTTCCTTTTGGCCCTAGCTACAGCTAAGAGAGTGAGTGAGCTCCAAGCTATTGAGGGCAATGTAGGGTTTAAGGAAGATTCTATGGTGTGTTCGTTTCTTCCAAGTTTCCTTGCAAAGAATGAAAACCCATCACGCCCTTGGCCCAGGAGCTTTGAAGTTCGTAGTTTTATGTTTCTAGTAGGGGAAAGAGCCTGAAAGAACTCTTTGCCCTATGGAGAATTAATGAAGTATTTTCTTAAAGGAAGGAACAAACTTAAGGCTAATCAAGATGTGCTTTGGTGCTCCGTAAAGGACCCCACTCGGCCCATGTCGAAGAATGCTCTTTCCTTTTTTCTGAGAAGCCTTATTACAGAGGCACATGTTGCCTGTAAGGAAGAACATTTTAGAATACTGAAAGTGAAAGCTCACGAGGTGAGAGCCATCGCAACTTCGCTTGCATTCAGAAAAAATACGTCTGTGCAGAACTTGATGGAGGCGACTTTTTGGAGATGCCAATCGGTTTTCGCAAACCACTACCTACGTGATGTAAAAATCACATATGATAAATGCTTCGCCTTGGGTCCTTTCGTATCGGCGGATTCGGTGCTGGGGCAGGGAGCTGAAACTTATCCTGTGTAAATTTTTTATATGTTACCCTATATTTTATATTGGTGTTTTTTGGTTGTCTGAAAGAGGTTGCAGGAGGCACCTCTTTTTGTCGTAATATTAACCCTTTGTATTTTGGTTAGGTGGTCTGGTGGGTTTTGGCTCCTTGCAGAGGTAGTGGTAAGGATCTGTTAGGTAAGCGGACAAGGTCCCTCTAACAGCATCCGACTTGGATTCTACCACAATAGGGGATCACATATCCCAGTGGTAGATCCGAGAGTCTTTCAGCATCAGGTCACGTCCTAGCTGTAGCTCTCCAGGCAATGCAGACTCAGAGACAGTATCTATGAAGTCTTCATCCTGAAAAGGTGAGAACCAAGGTTTTTATATCCTACATTAGTTGTTTCCCGTCTTACCTGTATTATTTAGCTGTCTCTTACCCTCCACCAAGGGTGCCAATCAGCTAAGTATATATCTGTCAGGGAAGTTCATGTACAAAAATGATATTTTTAAACTACAATAAAGTTTTGTACATACTTACCTGGCAGATATATACTTAGCTATAGTCTCCGACGTTCCCGACAGAATTTCAAATCTCGCAGCACACACGACAGGTAGGTCAGGTGGTCTACCTTACCCGCCGCTGGGTGGCGGATGTACGAACCACTCCCGTTTGCTTGTCAGATTTTTCTCTTCCACCTGTCTCCTGAGGGGAGGCTGGGTGGGCCATTAATCGTATATATCTGCCAGGTAAGTATGTACAAAACTTTATTGTAGTTTAACAATATCATATTCCCATCTGTAGAATAAATAGAGTGAATAAGACCCAACAACAACCTATATTAAAGGGCATCCTGAAGAGTGAAAAATCAGGAGAGCATTATCATGTGATCCATAAGAGTTTCTAATAAATTGCCATATGTTTTGAGGTTAATCAAGAGAGATGTTTGAAATTGGGAAGAGGTCTGAGACTCAAATCAAAAGACAGTATGTGGACAGAATGTAACCTGAGTCTTATATTTGAAGGGAAGTAATCAATAATATAGTGGTGAAAGTGACACATAATAGAGGAGGTAAGCTAACCCTGACAGAAGGAACAAAGGTAACACTGGCTGAAACTTATGCTGTACCTATTCAAGTCATGGAGCACTGATCAATGGAGAAAGTGTAATTTCAGCATATGAATCAGGCATAAGTAAAATCAAAATATATGATCATAAAGAGGAGATAGAGGATAAGTATGCTAGGGAAGAACATATAAAATTACTGAGCAAATACTGAGACATAGTTGCTATAGAGGGATTCTTTAGGAATTACTGGTTTCATTTCTCATTAGATTGACCCATCCATAATCCTGACCCATCTATATTCCTGCTTATAAAGTGCAAATATATGAAGAAGGAGGTCAGGTAACGGGCATCATTTTGGCAGTCAAAAGCTGAAGAATAAATCTGCCATCATTCTCAGACACACTCCAAAGTCATTCATTGTCACTGTCTAGAGGAGGGAAAGCATGAACAAACGTGATCTATGTAAGCTGGCCAAAATGTTGTGGTCTTTCCAAGGGTGCCCTTTCTGACCTAAAGATGGAATTCAATGTATACTCAGCCATGTTTTTCTGCAATGCAGCATCAGATAAAGTTCATCAAGGTTTTCCTTGTTTCTGTCAGCAAGTAGGTTGGCCATTTTTTATATCAATTCATCTGGCAGGTTCAGTAATGACAATATGCCTTCAATATTAAGCACAAGAAACTTTCTGAGCATCTTCCTTTCAAGACCCTCGGCCAGTGCCTTATGACAGTACTACATATCCCTACTGTAATTCTTACTAGAGATTACGCCATGGAGGGAGCCACTTCGTCTTGTGCAAACTATCAGTTATGTACTGGATTTTCTGTTACTTGTAGATATGCAGCAGTGGGTGGCCAAGGCATGTCACTGGCTTTCAAAATAAGCATCTTTGATTATCTCACATAATTGAAGGGTTGTATCACCAATTTGACCTTAGCTAGACCTGTGTAAGCAGATTGTCACTTCCCACCCTTTCTATCAAGGGAAACAGTACTATACTAAATTTTTCTGAATATACTTCATGTTTTTCCAATCTTATTTTTAATTTTTGTTGTTAGGATTTGCAAAAGGTATCTTTGATAACTGTTCTATGTACAGGTTTCTAAGGTCAGCCATTTTCATTATTTCTTTACCGATAACTGCCTTCTGGTCAATAACTTCACATACCTTTGAGGAACAAAGTTCAAGTGCTCGTCAGAGCAAAAGGTTTTGAAGAGCAGTTGTGGAAGTTATTGCAATGTGCAGACGACAATCTTCTTGCGACTTCTACCAATCCAAGTGAACAGTTTTTTTTTGTTAATGTTGCCTCAGTCATAACGTCTCGTCTTCTGAGACATCTTTGACCCAATTAGCAGACTTCCTCCTCTATCTGAGGACCTCTAGAGGTCTGTCCTCCTCCACTATTAAAGGACGCCAAGTGATGTTTACCACAGTTTTTACTTTTTAAGCACAGAAGTGTGGATCTGTCATCAAACCAGGATCTTAATGACCTCATCAAGTAATTCAAAGCAAAAGGCCATTCTGATTTTTTGAAACCTAGATGTTATGCTAAAGTGGCTCACAGGTCCTCCTTTCGAACCCTTCATTCCTCTTCCTTAAGAATCTCACTGGGAAGACACTCTTCCTTGTAGCTTTGGCGACCGCCAAGCTTGTAAGTGAACTGCAAGCTATTGACGAAAACAATAGGCTTTTCCCAAGAAGATGCAGTGTTCTCTTTTACCCTATGTTTTCTAGCCAAGAATTAGGATCTATCCAAGCTCTGGCTGTGTTCCTTCCATATTAAAAGTTTAATTGAAATCCTGGGCTCGGAGGAAGAGGAAAGGGTTATTTTCTTAGAGCCCTAAGTCAAGCACAATAAATCTCTTTCATCCATTCTTCAGTCAACCTTTTAGAGGTGCATCTTTGCGTCTCGCTACTTAAAAGAAGGTGAAACAGTGTGAAAATTGCAGTACCCTTGGGCCATTATTAGGTGAAGAAGCATCAGAGGTATTCTTTCTCTCCTCTCTCTATTTGCCTTGACTTAAGGTATCAAGTTTTAGTGAGCCCGGGGGTACTTTGTACCTGCAGTGCCCACCAGTCTTATGGAAGCTTAAGTAATTGATTAGTAAGTATAGTATATGAAACTTAATTTTATTATAGAAATAAAATTTTTATTTGAATTCAGGGCCATATATACTACATGGAATATACAAACTAGAGACAGTAACATGCACACAATCTGGATACATGAGATAAAATAATAAAACAATTATACTAGGCAATATCCACATTGTTGCTGAAGAAGTGGAAAAATAGAATTCATAGTAAAGGTAATGACAGTGATAATTTTGAGAATAATAGTAAAAAAACATTAAAAGTGATAACAAAAAACAGGTTGCATACAATTTATTTTCACCTTTGGTGGTTACAGAAATCAGGTCCAGAAGGATATAAATACGAAAATTGAAAATTGTTAAACTGTTGGTTTTTAAAGTCCAGTTCACAGCAGCAGGCTATAAGGAGAAGTGATTATATCATGTTGCAATATTGTAATGACTGTTGCAGGACACAATTGATTATAAAGTAGTTGCATAGAGCTGGAAGAAATGTGTAGGTTTTGCTCATTTAAGTCCTGTTGGTTTAGTGTAATATTATGATCATATAACAAAATATTGATTGATTGAGATTGTATACTAATTACATAATTGACTTTGTATGCTTGTGTAGCAGGAAGTTATAGTTAATACAACCTGCTTCTTATCTCATTTAGACAGTAGGTAAGAATTACCATAGAACTTTTGGTTAAGACAGTACAGTCGGTTGATGTTCGGGGATTTGGTTATTGCCCGAGCACTGGTAACCAAAAATCACTGTCAACTGAATAGATGGTATTTAAACACTTAGTGGCACTGAAAATTTGTTAATGTCTTCATTATCCAAGCACCATACAACTGAAACGCTGTTAACTGGACACTCTCTGTATTGTAATTGACTCATGTTGGCATCTTACTTACTGAGGCTGTGTAAACAGAGCTCTCCATGATGTGAAATATAGCACTGTATATATATAGGAAATGAATAAAAAATGTAAGGAATATATGAAAAATAAAATTCTTCTCGGCCTAATCCATAGTCGGAGTTGCCGCCTTCGAAGAAAATTACAAACGATAATCTTTAACATGTTTCTTTGCAGGTCTGTCGTAGAGGGTCCCCTTTGACATCCACATGTTTTCTAACACAGCATGGATGACTTTGCTCATCTTCATTTGGTCTCTCCACCTTCAAGTTTACCGTCAGTATATATTAAATTTGTTTGATTTACCATTTTATCTTTTAATAAGTACATCAATTACAGTGCTCCCCCTGGGTTTTACGCATTTCACATTTCCATGGTCCACTTTATCACAGGTTCTTGTGGGACAAATAATTCACTTTTCAATGGAAAACTTTCACTAGTTTGGAGATTTTTTCTATGGACCATATATCTAAAATTATTACTTTTGCTCTTTTTTTGTAGAGCAACACTATTCACTAATTACTGTATTTTTTCATATTGTGTTTATGATTAAATATACTGATTTATTTGTATAATGATTTACAGCATACTTATGTATGCTATAGTTATGCATCTA